>NC_135373.1:77486212-77623712 GCF_049243985.1 Paroedura picta | reverse complement strand
TCTCCTTCTGCAAAGGAGTTTGTGTGGAGTTATGTTACACTACATATTTTAAAAAGCAGTTCTATTAATATAAGATTACTACACTTAAAATATTCTCAAGATTTTTTAAATGAATTTGAAAAACTAAAGTTAAATATCTGTGCTGTTTATACTTGAAATGTTTATTTATTTATTTATTTATTTATTTATCATACTTCTATACCGCCCTCCCCGGAGGCTCAGGGCGGTTTACATTATAACAAGGAACCTTACATGAAACAGTCTGTAAAACATATACATCAATAACCAACAATTGCAACCAAACACAACACAGTATAACAGTAAACAGTTGTGATACAAACAGGTCCAGGGCTTGTTGATGGGATTCTGAGAGGGGTGGTTTATTGATTGAATTCTGAGGGGGGGTGGGGGGGGAGCAGGGGCCCTTGGTCGCTGTTGATTACGTCTGGTCTCGGCCAAATGCCTGATGGAGGAGCTCCTTCTTGCAGGCCCTGCGGAACTGTTTAAGCTCCGTCAGGGCCCTGATCTCTTCTGGGAGCTCGTTCCACCAGGTAGGGGCCAGAACAGAGAATGCTCTGGCCCTGGTCGAGACCAGACGGACTTCTTTAGGGCCAGGGATCCTTAGCTGATTTGAGGCAGTAGAGCGTAGAGCTCTTTTGGGGGCATAGGCGGGGAGGCGGTCCCTCAGGTACACTGGGCCCTGACCGCGTATGGCCTTGAAGGTAATTACCAGAACCTTTAGTCTGATCCGGAATTCAACTGGTAGCCATTGCAGCTGATGAAGAATAGGCCGGATATGGGACCTCCACGGTGTTGCCGTGAGGATCCTGGCTGCATAAAACTTTTTATGAACACAGTAGCATTGGGAGGAATAGTCATGGTTCACATGGACCTTTAGACCTCCATAGAACATGTTTCTGGGCAGGAAGATTATATCCCAGGTAATAGGTGGTGTAGCAATTCCCAAGCTTTACTGTGCAATTCTAAACAGTCACATCCTATTGCTATGAGTGCTACTGATATAAAGTAAATGAATTTAGAAGTCTGTTTTTAGATTTCTGGTTCTGCAACCCAAATCCTCTTTTCCCCCTCATCAAGTCACAGCTGACTTATGGCAACCCCATAGGGTTTTGAAGACAAGAGAAGTACAGAGGTGGTTATGTGTGATTGTGAGTGTTGGTGCTAAAACATCAATGACCCAAGTATATATGCTCTGTTTTACTGGAAAAAGAAAGTCAAATAATTATAAGTTAGATCCAGTGGTTCACTTTTACTTAAAAAGAAATCCATAACATAAAATATTCCTCCTTTTGGAAGATTCCTCACTTAACTGAAGGGAACCATTGGATTCAGCCTGTCTTCCCTAATTTTCTGATCAATCAATAATATTCCATTTCATCTTGCCTAAATAAGTATAGTGACGATCACATTGCAGAAGGACATGGAATAACAACAGCTAACAGTAGATTTTTAAATGTTAAACATACCACAACGTATCTCCAACAGGTAGTAATTGCTGAGTGCAATGCAGAGTCCTTTCTGTGGCATCCCTGGACATCTGAGCGATTCCACCCTGGCTTTGAACTTCTGAACAATCTTCAGGACTTCTCAGATCCTTCCTTGACACACACCAACAGTGTGCCAAATCCCACTTCAAACCGTCTTTGAATAATGTTGTGTTCCAGCCCCTGCAATCACAAAAGACCTAAAATGCATAGCCTACACTGCAAGGAGAATTACAGTCCCATTTATAATTTCCTCTTATCCATTCCTGATTGGCCCAATTAAATAGGCTGCATACTGAAACTCCCTCCCATCTCCATGAACCACCTATCAAAGGCAAGCAGGGATGGGCAGGAATAGTATCTGCTTCTTCTAATGTCTCTTTATACTACAAGCAGATCAGATATTTGCAGTATATTTATACCAAGATCAGCTATTCTTTCACAGCAACTGTTCTAAGTCTCACTTTCAAAACTTGACAGTTTCAGCGACAGCTGAATGTGTACAACTTGATCTATCTGCATTTGAATATGTTACAGACATATAACGTGTCTAAGTAATTTGGACTGACTTACTCAACTATCAGAATGGTTAGGGTACTTCCTTATGAGGTAAAAGCCTGGAATTAGATATATGCATCATTTAAGACATGCTAAAAATAAGACATGAAAATCCTTTGCAATGGTAAGCCTTATTATAGAATATAACAATGGTGGCAACATTTTCATATTAGTTAGGCAGGTCAAATGTAAAATTATCTACTTCATGAGTGAGTAAAATTAAGTAACTGCTACTTTTTAAACCAACAGCTGAAACCTCTTAATCTTTTTAGATAGTAGATTATGTCACACAATAGATTATGTCACAACTGGCTTACTTCATAAGATAGATCAAAGAACACTTCTGCAAATCAAATAATATAGGGCAGTGGTCCCCAACCTGCGGGCCGCGGCCCGGTGCCGGGCCGCGAAGGCCATGGCGCTGGGCCGCGGCTCCCTCTCCCCGCCCCCCCCCACAGTAAAAAACTTCCCAGGCTGCAAGCTTGCGGCCCGGGAAACTTCTTACTGCGGGAGGGCGGGGAGAGGGAATCGGGGCCGGACCGCGCCCGTGCGGGTGCGGCCCGATGTGCGGGCGCAGCTCGCGGGGCGCGGCCCGGCGCGGGGGCGGCTCGCGGGGGCGGCTCGCGGGCGTGGCCCGATGCGGGGGTGTGGCCCGCGCGGGCCGCGCCCCAATGCCCTGCTGGTCCCCAACCTCAGAAAGGTTGGGGACCACTGATATAGGTGGCAAAGTATGGCCTTGAGGCTGTGGTCCTAACATACAGTTTGATCTGTTAGGTGTTGACCTAAATGGCATACCGTGTTACAAAGATTCAAGTAGCAGGTATCTACAGGTACAGAGAGCCAGTGAGGTATAGCAGAGTGTCAGGCAAGGGTCTAGGAACCCTGGGTTCAAATGTTCTCTCTGCCATGATCCTTACTGGGTGAGCCTGGGCCAGTCATTCTGTCTCAGCCTAACCTGCCTCACAGGGTTAATGTGAGGATGGGGAGAACCATGTATGCTTGTCAAAAAAACCCCAAGAACAATGTATACATTTGTCAATGCAAGCTGAAATGGCAAACAGAAAGAAATTGTGTACATACTTGCTCACTACAACTTCATTTTCAAAAAATTGTGACTAATGGCGATATACAGATAGAACGAGACCATGGGAGTCTGACTCCAGCAGGATAATTACCAGGGAAGTATTGGGCACTTTTTCTTATGAAAACATAAAAAAAGGCAGACACTATTTTTTATCCAATTGCCCAGCAAGAGTTTCAGTGACTTCTGTAGTCTAACCAATCAATGATAAAACAGTGATAGCTGAGTCTTAGATCTTATTTTAGATTTATACAAATCTGAACGTTATTAATATATAATACAATAACTTTAAACATACCAATCAGTTTGTACTTATGTCCTGTCTATTTGATAACTCTTCCCTGCCTCTCCTTAGCCTCTTTGCCACCACACTTTGGTCTATAAGTCAGAACACAGCAAATCATGTTATATGAGGAACAAACTAAATTTATACCCTTTCCTCCACACAAAATTATTTCCATGCAGAAAGAAAAAACTGCACTTGATAAGAACTTTTACTAGTGTATATTTTATACTAAAATGTTCCACATGATTTTGGTTAGGCAATGGTGTTCATTTCAGGAAAGGGGGGGAGGAAATACAATAAAATTTAAACATTGTATTTTAAAAAGCGCTATTTGACATCCTGAGTAAATTAGGCAAACCAAACGTATTCCAGACATTTGCCTGCGTTGTATATTTTCTTCTGCCTCAAATGGTCACGAGGAGTTACAAAGGCCAGTGAGCCTCTGCCTTGACCAAAGGAAATCTTGTCCAGCTCATCCTCTGCTCACACGTTTACACTTTTGCTGACAACTTTATGGGTTAGAAACAAGCTTGCTTCTCACATGAAAGCAGGTGTTCTCAGCACGGTCTGTGTGCCATGCTAGACCACGGGCTTGTATATGGCAGGCACTGTGGAATATCCACAGCTCTACCTAGGGAGCAGACTTCACTGCTAGGAAGACTTCCTCCATACCACTTGCTGGGCCATACAATACCAGTTGCTCTGTGATTCTCTCGCCCTCTGCTGTTTCCTTCCTGAAGCTGTTCACAGGAAGAGCACCAGGAATGGCAAAGTCCTTTCCAATTGCAGCTACAGGACAAAAGTAGTGCCATTTACTGGATTTGGAAGTGACCCACGTTTCTACAAATGCATGATCAGGTTGAATAGGGCATCTTTGTAACCCTCAGAATCCAACTCAAGGCATTTAAAATCCTGCATTTATTGGAGTTTTGAGGGTTAATGGACACAGGGAGGTAGAAGAAGAAACGGTAAGTTTGATTCTGTGTTTGTACTGTGTTCAAGAAATGTCAGCCCTTTCCCTTTCTTAAAGAAGTTGTCAAACCAGTTCTGCCCCACATTTGTCAACTTGCCCCGAAGCTGTCAGGAACTATGATTCTTCCTAAAGATACTGACAATCAATATGGACTTCCTCTAATGTAGTATGTTATTTGCTTTAACATGGCTAAGAAAATACTTTTTGAGCAGGAACTATTTGTTGACGATAATGGAATTAGATGGCAACAGGAATTTCATCAGAAATGGTTATTTCTCGTTCATAGCAAAACTGGATAGCAGCTTTTCTGAATTATAATTACTGTAAACGTCTTCCTACATGTTAATATAAAAAAATAAAAATGCAAAAAAATGAGTGATTTTCTTACCTGAACATGTTTTTGTTGTTGTTGTTAATGGGAGACTACTGGTGATATCAACACGAGCCAGAGTTTCATACTCAAGTTGTCATAACTTTGTCATCACTGTGTCCATATTTAAACAGTTCAATAAGCGGACTGCTTTTGCAACTTAATGAATACTTGAGAATGGACATTTATTCCCACTGGATGCATCTCTGCATCAAAATGCTTGTTGACATTTAGAATTCTTTCCTGCAGAAGAGATCAATATGTATCTCAAAACTAAACACTAAGCTTTCTTTGTGTATTAGACTCAAACTAGACACAATGGTGATGTGACTGCTATGAGGACACTGCTGCCATTTGAAAGTCACGTCAAAAAACTGCAAAGGCCTGATCTGTAAGTCTATAAGGAAGTGTGATGGCAGCACCTGTGCTCTCCACAATTCTATTGTACCCTCTGGGATTTCCCCTGAAGCTCTATTTCGGGGTACAAGAGTAGAAAAAACTGCCATGTACTTGAGACCTTAAAGAGGATATGGCCAAACTATCTGAAATGTTTTCCACCTTGTGTATAAACCTGGTTTACAGTTTGGTCAGGAATCTATGTGAAACAAAATTTTGTTATCCTTTACATATAGCCTATTTCTATCCCTAACTTTTGACTAGATAAATCTGTTTCCTGCTGTCTAAACTGAACACTGTTCCTGGACCTGGCAGGTATCATGCTGATGCTCCCAGGTGACGACAGGGAGGCACAATGAGGGAGACACACTGTGGCTAGAATAAGGATCCAGAAGCTGTATATTCAAATCCCTACTCTGCCATGAAGATGCTAGGTGAACTCTCAGCCTATCCTGAGTCAGAAAATAGGGAAGGGAGAACCAGTCATCACATTTGGAGGTCTTGGGGAAAGACCTCTTCTCCAAGACTTTGGGTACAGTTCTATGCACACTTACCTGGGAATAAGAAGAATTGGTTTTTATATGCCGCTTTTACCTGCTCAGGATCCCCAGGCCAAAGCAGGTGAGATTGGCCCTGACCCCAGCCTAGTGGAATGTGCTCCCAAGAGAGAATAGAGCCCTGTGGGAGATGGAAAGATCATCTCTTGATGCCAAAATCCCATGTCTGGAAATATTACTTGGGGGCATGTTGATTAATAACATTTTTAACCTATTTGTATATGACGTTTTATTAATGTTCTTACCAGATCTGAGTAGCATTGGAAGGGTGGATTAAAAATAAATTATTAAGAATAAGAGAAGGGGAAAGAGTAGCCAAAGGAATAGCTATAACAAGATTTGTATAGGCTTTCATGCATACCTTTATTCTGTTGTCATGATTTCATCAGCATTACCTGTTTTGGCATCATCTGTTAATCAACAGTGGTTTAAAGAACTTAAGTGTTCGTGAGTTTTGTTTCTGTCTTAAGTCCTTTGTTGTCATTATTATCACTAGAGAACCATAAAAAAGGGCATTTAGTAGGGATATCATAGCCCAAGATTTATGTTTGGGAGGTGACTATGGCATTTAAACAACTTTCCCCAAGATGCTTGAATGTACTGCTACATGTCCCAGTGGTCTTAAAGGTGCCACTAGCTTCAAACTTCACCCTAAACACAGTTATACCCATTTGTTAAAATCCACAGGCTTAGAAAGTGAAACTCTGCTTAGAATGGCACTGTAAGACAGCAGTCTGAACACTGTGCAACTAAATGTCAGTCCAGTGTTTGTTTATTCTTTCTCCTTTCAATATAAAAAATATCTATCATAGATTCTAGTCCAGTTGCACTTTAATCCTAATGCATGTTTATGTGAAAGTGGGCTTCGAAATAGTGGAAATACTTCTAGGTAGGCATATTATTGCCCTTGAAGTGGACAGCCCAGGTTAACGCCAATCTTGTCAGATCTTGGCAGCTAAGCAGGGTTTGATCAGTATTTAGACAGGAGACTACCAAGGAATACCAGGGTCACTACATAGAGGCAGGCAGTGGCTACCTACCTCTGAATCTTTTTGAAAGCCCTATGGGGTAAGTCCATTGTGATTTGATCACAATTTTCACCACCACCACCACCACCACTAGGCGGTGATTGAGACATGATCTCCATATGGAAAATTTTTTATCTGCCTTAGAAGAGTTGGTTCTTGCATGCCGCTTTTCTCTACCCAAAGGAGTCTCAAAGTGGCTTACAATCACCTTCCCTTTCCTCTTCCCACAACAGACACCCAGTGAGGTAGGTGAGGTTGAGAGAGCCCTGAGATTACTGCTCGGTCAGAACAGCTTGCTGTGGCAAGCCCAAGGTCACCCAGCTGGCTGCATGTGGAGGGGGAATGGGGAATCAAATCCAGCTCACCAGATTAGAAGTCTGCTCCCCTAACCACCACACCAAGCTGACTCTTTTGAACCACTGAAGAGAGTCAGCTTGGTGTAGTGAACACCATTGAACACCGTGGGACGTTTCTGAGTAAGTATGATATGATAGCACTGTTAGTGTCAAAGTTATTGTGTCTAGTACTTGCATCCAGGATATAGCAGAGGCAAATTAATAATCTTCTTCCAACCAAGGCGAACCTGTTCTGACCAGACATTCAACCTCACTTACTTTTCCTGTAGCAGCAGCATCATGATGAGATCAAGGAAGCTTGGTAGCCCCAGATGAATATAGCCCTCAGTCTTACGTTTCTCTAACTCTTATTGGCATTACTGCCTCTTGTTTAAGTCTTATTGCCTCTTGTTAAAGCCATATCACAATATAACCAAGAGACACCAGGACTCTTAATATACTATTTAATATACTAAAATACCATACTATTTTTTTTTCGAACATGAAAAGTGCTTAGCATTCTGGTCCTTACCACTTCTCTATATGATGCTGTCTAAGGCCAAGTAGCATTAATTCACACATCAGTAGGAAACAACATCATTCATTTAAAAAATCCTTTCTATGCAATTTTTATCTTGTAGATATGCATGCAAACAAACCACATTATGTGTGGAGGCACAAGGCATGTGCCAAATGTAACAGCCCTCTACCAGAATAACCTATCTCTGGCTGCTGGAAGGATTAATCCAAGCTACTTCTTACAAAGCTTCCTAAGTCACCTGCTTCCCTCCCCCAGTCACATGATCCTTTTGATGTCACAGCATGTGATCCCTCTGGCTTCACATAAAGACGTCTAATTCTTCCACGGAGAACCAATGTTCGGCACCAGCTTCTCAGAAGTTGAATTCTGAGCTTGGGAGACAGGAAATTGGGTATGCATAATACATGTCAGTTGCAGGAATGTCAGAATACAATCCATAAATTAGACTTCTGCTGTATCTAATTGTAAAGTAATAGTGAGTGGTAGCCCTACTTTCAGCAAACATTTCTTTATGGACAGGAGATGGAAGGATAGAATTTATGACAAATATTTAAGCGCCGCAAAAAATCACACAGCATTTCACTATGCATTGTTCTGTTTTATCATCTAGACTAGATCACATTTCACAAATACTTTCCACTCAAGAAGCATGCTTGAAAGTGGTTCTCTCATGATGATTGGTATTGTCATCTTCACACATGTTTTTCACATTGTCATGAAAAGGCTGTGTTGTGGTTTGCTTGGCAGACTGATACATTTTCTTACTGGAAGAAAGTACAAGTTCAATTGCACATTGTAATGTAACCTCTGGAACAGTTCCTGAAAAATAATAGGATTCCCATCCATGTATAAGAATGAGGTGCTAGGAAGTGGGCCATAACTGGGTGGAAAGGTGGTATTAAATATTTTAAATAAAAATAAATAGCTTTTGGAATAACCTTCCTAGGCCTTGATTGCAAATATGCTAGAACCAAGATTTAATTGGAATGATCTTTCAATGTTTCATTTTTTTGCCTGAGAAACTGGACTTCACACGTATTGAATAATGCATATGGTATTTAATTACCCCCAAAATATGATTCAGAGACTAGATTCATCTAGATTCCTGTGTCATGCCTGATGCCATGCCTAGTACGCAGAGATGGTAGCAGCCCAATACACAAGACAAAGCACTATTAAGTCCAAGATGTAGCCAGAATACCCCCCACCCTATACACACAAACCAGAGGGTTGTTTTAACAGGTACGGATCAGCACGGGAGAAGCTGCCGAAATACACACAGATATGAGACGGTAAACAGTAGAACAGCCTTAACTCCTCCTTTTGGATATACCTTGCTGCTGCCAGGCTCTACCGAAGTAACACTCGGCTGTCTGCCCTCCCCCAAGTTCTGGCGGAGGAAAGAAGGGATCCTCTTAACCCATTTTCAGCCAGATCCGTTAGAAAAGGGGCCAAAAGCGACTTCCTTCCTGCCGGGGGATCGATTCTGTACACAGCCGGCCTGCGGCAGCACGCGGCCGCCACGCGCAGAAATCTTTCCTCCACCGCCAGGCGCGGTTGTGTCTCGGGCATCAGCTCCGCCACCTGAGCAGGAGACGCCCGGGAGCCTTCTCGACCCGAGCCCTAATCCCCTGCCGCCAAAGGGCGTAGGATGCGCGCAAGGGCTCGGTGATCCGGGGCGCGAGCCGCCCAGCGTCTCGACCACATACGTACATAGATGTGCACCGGCGGGGGAGGGAGGAGGAGGAGGAGGAGGAGGTGGGAGTAGCTTCGCGGGGAACGCAGCGCCAGCAGTAGCTGCAGCTGAAGGTCGTCCTCGCAACATCTCATTCATTCCGCCTCTTGCACCACGTCGGGTCCAAAATCCTTTTGGGGGTTGCTTACTTGCTTTCTTTTTTGGGCGGTGGGGTTAGGAACGTTTTCCAATCCAAACCTTCGTCCGCCGTCGATCCGACAAGAGGTCTTTTGCCTGCAAGCGGATCCGCCTGGAAGAGACTCCCAGCTCCTGTAACAAAGGACGCTCCACCAACAGAAAGCGGAAGGCGGGGCCGCGAAGGCACCTTGGCTTGGGCTTCTCGCCGGAGAAGAGGAGACGCGAGGCGAGGACGCGGCCGGACTAACAGGTAGGCTATGGCCTGCGGGGGCCCCGCTCGCAGCCCTCTGCGCGGCTTTGCCCTTTCCCTTGAGCTAAGGCGCCGGCCGCGGCTTCGTGGGCTGTTAGCGCGAGGATGAATGGTTCGCAGTGTAAATAGGAGCACGTTTCTCTCTCTCTCGCTCTTTCTCCATGTTGATAGATTCAAATGAGTAGCCGTGTTGGTCTGAAGTAGCACAATAAAATCAGAGTCCAGGAGCACCTTTAAGACCAACAACGATTTATTCAAGGCGTGAGCTTTCGAGTGCAAGCACCCTTCTCCATGTTGTGTGAAGACGGGGCGAAAAAGGCGCGTAGGAGGCGAACGTGTTCCTCCATGAGTCAAGTTTCCGATAATTTCCGCCCTCATGCTATACGATTCCCCCCCCCCGCCCAAGATTTTTTTTAAAGAATCCTGATGAAATAGTTACGAGAGAAAGAGATTAAGACTGGCACCCCCGTTGCCAATTACCAAGATTGTCCCAAAGTAGGTAGGTTATGGCTTGAAGCTGACAACGCAGGGCGAGGGCGATGGGGGAGCGAGAGATGGAATCCTTCATATCCCCCCTTTTTTTAAGGCCCTCTGAAAAATGCCCTTCCCTCAACCTCCGTTTGGATGTTCAGTTTGGTTTCCGAATCCTTTGCAAACCCGATAACTCTGTGAAGAACAAGGAGATCGACTGAAGAAAATGAAGGCAGGAGATACCGGATGTCTTTTAATGAACCGGAGCATGTTTGCATGAACGTTCTGTCACCATTCCAGAGTAAAACTAGGGAACTTTTTCATCTCTAGGACAGGAGCATTGAGTGGGTGTATTTATTTATTAGGACAAAATAGCACATACTTCATTACATATTTTCAAAATTAAGACCATTATTGGAGGTGGTCTTTAAAATGGCTCCCAATCTTCAGTTGCACCTCATATTTTTTCAAAAAATTATGTTCTCAATTAAATTATATTTTTAAAGACCCAGAAATCCTCCCCTTTACCAGCTCTGAGGCTTATTTAAAAATTCTCACTTTAAAAAAAGAGGGGGGAAATGAATTGAAATTAAAATACATGTTCTGTACAGTGACAATCCATTAGAGCATTTGTGGATGTTTAAAAGAAACGGGTGTAAGTAAATATTCTGCATTCAATATTAGACTCAATCCTCCATTTCTCATGGAATGCAGGCCTGGCATGTATCTATATAGACCTGGGGCTTTTGTGTCTACTGCAGAAAATACATTTTTCCTCTTCCAGAATAAGAGTTATTTCTTTGCAAAGCAAGAATTACAATAAAACCTGTTGCTATTATTTATCACTTTCAAACTTGAAAAAAAGGGAGAGTGAAGTTTTACCTAGAAGCTTACTTTTGTGGGGAGTGGGCCAATGGGAAGGTCAATTTTGTGTTTGACAGGTATTTGCTTGATTAACATCTTTCTTATACATGCCAACTATAATTAAAATGCCCTGCATTCCACTGTTCGACTGGTATCCCCTGTGAACATTTTCTTCAAGTCTTTGTTTCATTTGGATTTCATTCACTTTGTGGAGCTGCTGAAGTTATTTAGCTTTAATACCTTTCAGTAACCACTCTACTTCTTGACCAGCAGTCCTGGAGCAAAAGATTACTGGGATCTCATTGCTAGTCTGTTGAAATCAGGATATATATATATATGTGTGTGTGTGTGTGTGTGTGTGTGTGTGTGTGTGTACACACACATATGTACACCTCCCCTGGGCCAATGATTAAACATTTTTTCAGAACTATTATATCCCCATCATAGCATTTACAAACAGCCAAGCAAAATAAATCAGAAACAAAAACAACATGGATGTGAAAACCTGCTCTGTTATCTTATTCCCTGCAAATAGTGTTGATTCTAAAATACTTTATTATGCATGATACTAGATTTAAAGCCTGTTGTACTTGTAAATACAACATGCACTAGTTGTGCTTTTGGGGCCAGGAGGAAGGCTTCCTTCTCTCGCCACCCCCCCCCCCCCGGCAGCGGCATGGCCTCCCCCCCCCCCCCCGGCCCAGAAGCACACCTCCTTGAGGCTGCGGGTGTGTTTTGGGCCCATGGGGAAAGCCTCCTCCCCCCCCCCCCCCGGAGAGGACTGACCTTTGGGAATAGTGGCATAGTGGTTACAGATGAGCTTTCCAGAGCCATGTCTTCAGATATGTGAAGGGAAAATCAGACTGGAGACTCTTCTTAGGGTGAAATTACATGGCAACCAATTCCTCCCAGTTCTGCATCATTTCCCTTCTTGTGTGAATTAGGCCACAGAAACCAAAATGTCCTCCTGCCCTAATACAGATGGGGTAGTCACAGTACACAGCTGTCCACCCTGCTCCTTCGGTCCCCATGTTTTCACTGTTGATAAAACGTTATGTGCCCACATGCTTCTTTCATGGTTGCTCCTTAGAAGAACTGGATTTTGTACCTGTTATTTACTACCCAAAGGAGTCTCAAAGTGGTTTACGAACACCTTTTCCCTTTGCCTCCCCACAACAGACCACCTGTGAGGGATGTGGGGCTGTGAGAGGTCTGAGAGAACTGAGAATGGGCCGCGGTGACTCAGCAGGCTTCAGGTGTCTCAAAGCATTTTCCAATAGTCTTCCCTTCTTCTCCCCATAGCAGACTCCCCATGAGGGAGGTGGGGTAGGGAGCCTCACATGGAAGCTGGCAACCCTAAGAGGAAGTCTCTCTGTGCACAGCAGTCTTGACCTTAGTAAGGTTTTTTTATACTGTTTTTTTATTTGCCAGGCCAAGGTTGAAAAAAGTCAAGTCAGTTCCCATGTCTCTCCGGCCATTTACTTGTTCACTATTTACAATTTCAGGCTGTAAATATTATTTTAGCTCTTCCTGTACTTTCCAGACTCACAGGACTGATGCTGGTCTGTCTGCACCCCAGAATACAAACATTTGCTGGCAAGGGCTTGCCATAGCCCATAACCCAGGAGGGAAACACCTGCACAACCCCCTCCCAACTGCAGGTAAAAATGTCTCCTTTGAAGGCTGGACTCTGAGGCATTGTAATATTTTGAAGTCCCACCTCCAAAGCTCCAGTAATATTTCCAACCCAGGAGTAGCCAGCTTCCAGGTGGGCCTGGAGAGCTCCTGGAATTACAGCTCATCTGCATAGTATAAAGATCTGCTCCCCAGGCAGAAAGGGCTACTTTGGACATGGTTGTGGTAGAGAAGAAACATTTAAGGCCTCCCACACAGGTTGTTGTTGAATTGAAAGACTTGAGGCCTATTGCACAGGGTTGTTTTGCAGATGAAACAGGAGACAAAAGAACCTCCACAACAGCATCCAGTTTTGTCTGCAGAATAATGCTGTGCAGTGGCCTCAAATCTGCAGAGTTGCGAAGAAGAAATACACATGGCTTGGCTGTGTCTAACCCCCAGCCAGAGCAGTATTTTAAGTGAGAAGGGGCTTTTCTGTGGCCTCCCTATCAGCCATTTGGCAGAAGGAAAAATCCCCCCCCCTCAAAAGGAATGCCCACCCCCATGCTCACAGACTCCCCTGCGTTGCTCTTGGAAACACCTCCCTCTCCTCAGTCAGGGGCTGTCAGAGGCTCCTTCCCAGCAAGCCTGAAGGGGGAGGAGGGGGAGCACTCTGCAGCCTCCTGCCAGCTCTGTCAGTGGTCTGAGGCAATTTACAGTTGAACGTGACAGTTAGGACAGCCTTGGTGTGAAAAGGGCTGGCACAGCCTGTCCAAGCCTCTGTTCTCACCCCTCTTGGCAGCTCTACTGACCTCCTCTCCCTGTGGTGGTCAGGAGCAAACTGGCAGTGATGTCTCCAGATTGCCCCTGACTGGATGGGTGGGTCAGGAGGCGCGACTGGATGGAACGCTGGTCTGTCCTGGTGAGGGCCCAATTGGAAGGTGCTTTGTGCCTTCCGATTGGCTCCTCACCCGACTGGCTGGAGCCCCTGTCTGTCCAGGTGAGGGGCCAATCGGAAATCGCTTTGCGCCTTCCGATCGGCCCCTCACCTGGACTGGCTCCTCCCACTCTCCGCCCACTTACCCCTTAACCAATTATGATACCTCTCACCGAGCGGTTCCAGATAATGGTTAAAAGCATGAGATGTGAGCCACAAAACACCTATTCATACTGAATGTTTTTTGTGAGCTCACTTAAGCAGCTGCCAGCCTCAAAAAACAAACAAACCATAATTGGGAATAATAGTCTAGGACTAGGAATATCAGCCTGCTTTATATGGTTGTTGTAAACATTGTGTAGAATGCACAGTTCGGAAGCCAGTCCATAAATAGATGTTATTGGCTTTTAGCCAACAAGTTCTGTTAGTGGAGCAGAGCTCATGGTATGGGACTTCCTCCTTCCACCACAGGCCATTGAGCCCCTCATAGTCCTGGGACTCATCAGACCCTCAAGAACAGTAGAGGGGACAAAGTGGAGACCTGCAGTGGGAAAAGGGAAATGCCAAAAATTGCTCCCCTTGCTTCTTTCAGTTGCCTTCCATTCTTGAAAACAAATGGTAATATGCAATCTGTTCTTCTTAAAGCTTCCCACTGCTATGTCTCCTAATTGAGCAGATGTATGCAGCTGCAAGAGAGTATTGGTGGATCCTTGCAACCATCAGTGCTCTGTACTGGCAAGTGCCCTGAGAAGCCTCTCTGGGGGCATACCTCAGATCATACAGCCAACCCAAGCATCACGAGAGAGAAAGTCATGAAATTTGGCAGTCTGTAGAGGCATCTGGTTTACAGCCCCTGGAAAGTAGTTGTCCAAGCCCTCTTCCACGTACACTGATTCCCTGACATCAATCGATTGATAATTGGCAGCATGCACAAAGTTTTTAGCTGGTTACGGGTTGTTGGCTTTAATGTAGATGGTTTTAATAGTTTTCAGTGAATTTAATTGTAAGGTTTAAATGTAAATGAATTTTTATGAATTATTGTATTTGTATTTTATGAATGGCATATATCTGATCATGTTGGAAACTGCTCCAAGCTGGCTTATTGGGTGGAGCAGTCAAGAAATCTATGAATTAATTAATTAATTAATTAATATTACTTTAAATCAGCACATGCCGATTTTTGTTGCCAGACTTGCTTGTGTTGTACCTCCCTTTCAGCTGTTAGCAACCAACTCCATTTATCCATGATGAATAAATGTGGGAGTTAGCCTGAGTTAGATTCCCCACCACCAAATGGGATTCTAAGCCTGTATTAAATTCTGTTTTTTTGAATGCCAATCATGATCTTAGGCCATTTACTTATTTATACCCCACATCTTCTCAATGGGGATCCAGAGTTTACATCCTTCTTCTCTCCTGTCTTATTCTCATCACAAACCTGTGAGGTAGGACAGAAGGTTTCCTCTTTGATTTAATCAAATAATACAATGACTTTAAGGTGAGTTTTAATCATGACATGTTTTATATTTGTGATCTTAAACACCCCATTTGTATTCAAATATCAAAGGTTTTTCACTGGAATTCTGTTACCAGTATGCCTCCTTTTTTTGTCAAAACCTTATTTACTTGAATAGAGCATTTATCAGCTATGATACATCAACTGGATAGGCCCAGGCTAGGCCAATCTTGTCAGATCTTGGATGCTATGCAGGGGTCATCCCTGTTTAGTATTTGGATGAGAGACTACCAGAGTTGCTATGCAGAGATAGCCAGTGGCACCCACTTCTGAATGTCTTTTGCCTTGTAAACTCCACAGGGTCACCATAAATTGGCTGTGATTTGATGGCAAAAAAAAGCAGCTGCATTGAGGGTTACCTGATATCTTTAAAAGGGGGATATAGTGCTATATAGAAAAAAAGAACATACCAGTCTACACTGTGGATCCCAGACTTCTCTATGTTTCTCTCTCCTCCTTTTGTCACTACATTTTTGTGATCAGAAATAGGATGGCGATTAAACAGATGAGAACATTGTCATGTCTCCTTTTGTTACTTGAAAATAACTTTCCCCACTCTCCTGTACAAAAGGTTAGGGTTTGGCCTAAATAGATGTGATTTAAAATACACATTTTACCAAAGAAAGCTATTCAAAGGGCAAAGTAATCTTCAGCTGACTCTGTGCTTCATGATAGTCTTTCAATCCAATTTATTTAATGCTGTAAACCAAAAACATCAAGAAAATTAATGAAGCCTCCGATCTAGAGAAGCATGTAGGCTAAAGCTCTAGGTTTGTGAAAGAATTTAAACATCCAAAATAAAAATAATATTATATGTTAAGTGTTCAAAACGCAACTGTTTTTTCAGCAGCTGTTACTTCATAGTAACAAGCCATGTATTATTCATCCCTCTTGCAAGGGAAAATGTGATTGCCTATGTATATTTAAAAAAAACTTTACTAGCTGATTTGTTGATGGCATGTACATTTAAAATGAATAACTTTTATTGTTTACATCCTTGCTATATGAATCAAAGAAGTTAAATCGTAGACAATATTAAATCTGATGAAATGAACATTCAGTATATCTTTATGATCAATACTGTATTATTTCTTTTAGTGTATCTCCTTTCTGCCTCTCTGAAATCTTTTCCATGTTTTGATTTGTAATACTGCAACCATTTCTGGTGTGATTAAATAGCTGCATGCTGGCATGTATTTAGTGTGACGTATGGATTTGGGGCAATCCAGTGAAAAAAGGTACAATAGTAGTAGTTTCTCTCTATTCGTTACATGGTATGTTGGCAACCAGAGTTTGATTCCAAATGGGGGAAAAGACTAGGCTGGTCCTCGTATGGCAACGGGTCTAATTCCCGCTTCCACATGATGTTGGCACTGGACAGCCCCATCTCGGCCCTGACTCGCTTCAGGCCGTCTGTTGCCCCATAGGAATGGAAGGAAGATATTTCTGCATTCCCCTTTGTGCTGCTGGCGCCATTGGTGGCCAGGCCAGGCCAGGCCAAAATGGACAAGGCAGAACTGGACAACAACTTCTTGTTGGAAGATGAGCAGCGGATGTCCTCTTTCCCTGAATGGCTGATAAGGCCCAGGGATATCTTGCAGCGGCAGCATGAGGCACTATGTCACAGGCTAAGGAGCACGGACAGCATTCTCCTCTATAAAGCCGCCATCAGCCCTGCTGATGTTGCTTTCCTTCCCAAACTGTGCCCGAATCCCTAGGAATTTCCCAACCTGAAGCTAGCACCTCTAAGGAAAGAAGGAAGCAGAGAAAGGGAGGTTTTCAGGAAAGGGAAGGAGGAAATAGTGGGGTAGGAGGAAAGGAAATGCCTCCTGCAAGTCCTTATGGGTTCCCGCTTATCTATAGTCTAATAGCAAGTCAGCCTAATCTGAAGCAGCGAACAAGCAAGACAGAACTTTCTACAACTCTGAAAAAACACTCCAGGTTTTCAGAAGAACATGAAATCTAGAAAAATACATTGGGGGTTTATAAAATTCAAAATTATAAAAGGATCCATTCAGCTTTAACAAACAGATTCCCTCAGTGGCTGTCACTAGGCTGCCACGGAATTCTGAGTAAAAGTGGGGGGCAGGGCTCTTTCCAGGAATGTTTTGGCCTTTGAGGGAGGACTCTACCTCCAAATGTCCAGGAACTTCCTGGTCTGGAGCGGGAAACTGGCTTGAAATATAAATATAAAACAGTATAATGCAGGGATTCCCAATCAGGTTTCCGTGAACCCTTGGGGGTCTGCGGGAGCTCCAGAGGGGGCCCATGGCCTTCCCCTCCTACCTAAATAGACTTGAGCACATACTAGGGAACTGCCCACCTCCAGCCAAAGGGCTTGGTGGGTAGGCCGTTAGTGTGAAAATCAAAGGGAGGAGGGAGTGGATTGTGGCATGGCAGGGGTTCTGGGCTGTCTTCTCAGCTCCTGCCCATCTTTCTGATCCACATGAGGCAAAGCCACATGTGGTAGAAGCAGTAAAGTTGGGGGGAGGGAGTGAAGGATGCAGATGGTCATGCCACTTCCAGGGAGCATGGCAGGGAGGTGTGGCCAGCTGACATCACTTCCAGGGGGTCCTCAAAGCCTGAACATTTATTTCAGGGACTCCTCCATGCTCAAAAGTTTGAAACAGGCTGGAAATAGTATTCATCTTCCTTTTCTGTTTTTAAATCTGTATTCATATATAAGCTCTTTTGGTTTTATCACATTTGGCACAAATAGTTCTTCATTTCACATGTCCCCTGTTTTTGATTATGTGGAGTACCAGAGCTTCCTAACCAACAGTAAATGTTCTGGTCTTGCAGTTTTGTCACCTGTGATAACTTCCTCCTCCACATGCATTTGTCTGAAGGGGAAACTTTTAGCTTTGCCACTGAAATCAATATTTTATATTCACAGCCTCATGCTTACTTGTTTATTATTTATGTCTTTGGCCTCTTTCTGGTTATAGCACTCTTCAATTAAAGAAGTTGCCAAAGGTGAGGGGGGGCACAAAAGGGACACATATCACATCTCATTGTTCTCATTCTTTACATAAAGGAAGCAATTTATGTGAAACTCTAGCTCTAGTCTTGCAGGCTTCACCACAGTGCATAAATGAGTTTCTGGCAAGATTGTCCTATTTATAAATAGAAAACTGATTCCAATTTCAACCTGCAAGCAAGCTTCAACCTGCACGCAAGCAAGTGGTCTTGAGTTCCACAGCTGAAATGAGCATCTTCTATAGCATACCTGGAAATGTCCTTACAGCTTGGCAGGAAAGTACCATATGCTTTCTTTAAAAACCAACCACTGAGAGTGGTTGGTTTTTAAAGATATTTTGTTTCTGTCCTACAGTTTTAATTGTAATTTAGCCCTGATCTGTTTGCAACCTGATTCATCTATGAAGGGGAACAACAAGCAGCTTTGTTGTGGGGTGAGTTGCATGAGTCACAGCCAGTATAAAACTGTCACATCCCCATTGCCTACTGGTCAAGTCTGCTGTGATGACACCTTCCTTTCCTAAGCTTCAGAAGAAAACAGGAGGGGGTTGTTCCTACTCCTTTCCTATTCCTACTCCTTTCCTGCTCAGTTCCATGCATACTGTTCCTTGGCTAGACCTTCACCTGCTCTCAAGCTAGGGCTGTGTATCCTCTGCAAGCCCAGTGGTTGCCTTCCCCATTTCACAAGGGCTCCCTTTGCAGGCCACTCCCAACTGGTTGGCCCTAGCCCATGCCACTGATCCAAACCCCACTCTTCCCTTGTTGCACCAGCCCAGGGGATCTTCATCCACAACCCAGGTGGCCCCACTACTGCCAGTAGCAAGGTCAGGCTTCTGAGAGACATCTTGGGCATGACCTTGTCTCCATGGGAGGCTTTTGTTGAGGTGGGGGTGAGTTGCTATCTCCTGATGGGTTTATTAAATTACCTTAATTAGCAGATAGGATTGTAAGGGATAACATGGTTATTCAGATATACTTGAAAAGGCCCATGTGGTCTTGTAGCTTATTATCATGATGGATACTGTTGCAGGTGAGGAGCAACTTTAGAACTCTGAGCAGCTGAGCCTCCTAGTAAATGATAAAAGAAATACATCATGACTTATACATAAGATACTCTTCAAGGTCTGTTAGATTTGCAAATCTGTTTGAGAAAAGAGTTTGCAGACTTCTGTAAGTTCGTTCACCAGTTTCATTATTTCATTTCCATGTTTCATTTCTCTTTTTACTCCTAAATTGACAATTTTTATAATTTAATCTATGCAGATTTTTCTGCAAAGTTGGGGTTCCCTGGGTTTGACAAACACTAAACCACAGCTGTTGTTCTCTCTTTTTGCTTCTCTGCATGAGGGGTAGCCCTTGACTATTAGGTACAGTGATATTGTCTAAGTTAGTGGTCCCCAACCTTTTTATCACCGGGGACTGGTCAACACTTGACAATTTTACTGAGGCCCGGAGGGGGGGTAGACTTTTGCCAAGGGACCTCGCTGCCGCCGCCTGAGTCCCTGCTCCACTTGCTTTTCCACCGCCCCCCCTACTTCCCGCTGCCTGCTGGGGGGTGCTGCCAGCAGCAGCTGTGCAGTGCCATGCCAAGGGGGAGCCCCAGCCATGGTGGCTGCTGGAGAGCACCAAAGGTGAGCTGGTGGCAGAGTGGCAGGGCAGCCCCCGAGGCAGCAGCCAGGGAAGAGGAGGAGCCGCAGCCTGGTACTGACTGATCCGCGATCCGGTCCCGGTCTCCAGACCGGGGGTTGGGGACCACTGGTCTAAGTCATGGCTGGAAATCTGCACAGCAGTATAAACTTCTGATAGTACACATTCTATTAAGTATATACTCTAAGTTAGCGGTTCTCAACCTCTTTCTTGCCGTGACCCAAACTTTGGCAGCGTGCGCGTGGGTGGGCGGCATATGCACAGGGGCAACAATAGAGGTGGTGTGGAGGCAGCCAGTGCCATGACTCCGCTGCTGCCTCTGCCTACCACCACCACTTGCCTCTGGTCACTGCCACCCGCCATGGCCAGCAATGGGGTGACCCTGCAGAAGGGGCCAAGCGACCCCAAATGGGGTCATGACCCCAAGGTTGAGAACCACTGCTCTAAGTCCTACTTCTGTGAGTGTCCAGAGCAAGACCTTTTCTGTCTAGTGCAAAAATTCTGGTATTCCCTCCATTGAGAGCTGTGCTATGGGTCATCCATACTTTAGAGAAGCTTTGATGGTTACAGTTTCAATGGAAAGAGAGGTATGCACTACTTCCAGCTTCAGCCTTGAGCACACATTTGAAATATCTTGAAATATGTCATCCTGATTTGAAAGTGACTCATGTCTAGGGTTGCCAACTCTGAGATGGGGAAATTCCTGGAGAGTTTAAGGTGGAGCCCGGGGGCAGGGTTTGTAAGCTATGTAATTTCTGTAGTCTAGATCAGTGGATCCCACCTTTTTTGGGCCGGGGACCAGTGGGGGAGAGGGAGGCGTGGGCGCTGGTGCACAAGCGGGCGCAAATGCGCAGGTGCGGAGCTGCCGGGCCTGCACATTTGCACCCGCCAGTGCGCCGGTGCCCACACACACCCCCCCCCCCCGTGGCGCAGTGAGCGCTCCGCTGCAGGGGGGAGGGAGATATCGGTGCCGGCATCCGTGAGACAAGTCGCGGCAGAAGGCAAACTCTTTGTGGCCAGGATTGACAAGACCATGCCCTCCTTAGGCACATCCTGAAAGGTGGGGCAGTGGGGCCGGGTTTCAATGCCCGTCAGAGATCTCCCCTGAGCGGCCATGTCCAGGAAGGGCCCAGTCTCCATTTTCCCGTGGGGAGCGGTGTCACAATCTCCCTGCCCCTTCCCCATTAATACTCGTCCAGCTCTCCCCCACCAAACCCCATGCACGCCCTTTGCTAGTCCGGAGGCCTGCGGGAGGAGGGCTGAGCAGCTCTGCCCACATCAGCCTTGCCGGGCTGGGGCCAGGCCAACACTCTTCCCCCCTTCCCCCTCCCTGTGCAGCTGACTGCTTGCCACTTCCTAGGCCCCCGGGGCTCCCCAGCCATCCCTGCCATGCTCCTTACCCCTCTCTACCCCCAGAAGCTCCACCAGTGCTGCCATTTTTCCTCTCCAGACCCCTCTTTTGCATCAGAGCATGAAAGGGAGGGCAGTGGGTTGTGGTCGACTCGTCGCTGGATGTGCAGCCTGGCACGCAGCCCTGCCCCTGGGGCTGGGGCTGCTGCCACTTCATGTGCTTGGCTGTGCACGTTCATCCATTGCCCTGCCTCCTGCGCCCAATCTGGGCCCAAAGGGGGACAGACGTCGGGGCCAGCACGCAGCTGAGGCAGAGGAGGAGCAACTGCACCTGTGCATTTGCGCCCGCCGGTGCGCCTGCGCCACCCCCCCCCCCACGGTCTAGTACTGAATTCTCCACAGCCTGGTACCGGTCCACGGCTCGGGAGTTGGGGAACACTGCTCTAGAGGTCAGTTGTCAGTCTGAGAGATCTCGCATCTGTCCTGCGAGTCTGGAAAGTGCAAGAAATCTAAATAAAAGAATATTTACAGCCTGAAACTTTAAATACTGAACAAGTAAATGGCTGGAGAGACATGGGAACTGAAGTGACTTTTCTCAAGCTTGGCCTGGTAGACAAAAAACAGTATTTGCCAGGAACATCCTATGAAATTAAAAGGCATAAGTGGCCCAGAATTTCAAATGGAGTTAGCTTTACAGGAAGATAGACAGTGAGACTTTGGGGGAAACTAGTTTATCCACTTTTATTAGGCAACAACTTGGCCTTGCAGATAACAGGCACTGCAGTTGCCAGCAGTAGGCCTCATGCTTCAGAAGAGCAGATATCACTAGCCAAGCAACAGACTGTGCTAGCCAAGTAGTGTCTGGGGCCATGTGTGTTCCTTTTGAAGGGATGCATGTGAGGGGAGAGAGCTTTCCCTTCAGCCTAATTTCCTGGAGATGAGCTGTACTTTCAGGGAATTCTCAGACCCCATCTGGAGGCTGGCATCCCTAAACTTCAGTGGGATACAATGTTACACCTCCAAAGCAGCCATTTTTGCCTGCAGAGCTGATCTTTATAGTCTGGAGAAGAGCAGCAATTCCAGGAGATCTTCAGGACTCACCTGGAGGTTGGCTATTTCTGGTCTGAAGTATTTGAAGTCTGGACGTCTGGGGCCTCAAAAGTGTATAATGCCCCCGCAGCCACCTAGCACTCCCTGACCTATTTCAGGTCAAGGAAACATTGCAGAAAGGAGGTAAGGTTATCAGATTGGTATAGGTTGATGTTCTGGAATTCCACACTATCTAGGTGTGAATAAACCTGACAAGGGTCAAGACTGCTATGCACAGAGAGACCTCCTCTTAGGGTTGCCAGCTTCAAAGTGAGGCACTGAACCTACACCAAACCATGAGCTAGTGCTCTCTCTATCCCCACCTCCCTCACAGGGAGTCTGTTATGGAGAAGGGAAGAAAAGGCAATTCTAAAGTGCTTTGAGACGCCTGATGAGTAACTGTAGACCATTCCCAGTTCTCACAGAACTCTCTCAGCTCCACCTTGCTCACAGGGTGTCTATTATGGGGAGAGAAAGGGAAGGCAATTAGAAACTGCTTCGAGACACCTGAGGCCTGCTGGGTGACTGCAGCCCATTCCCAGTTCTCTCAGACCTCTCACAGCACCACATCCCTCACAGGTTGTCTGTTGTGGGGAGAGGAAGGGAAAAGGTGTTTGTAAACCGCTTTGAGGCTCCTTTGGGTAGTAAACAGCAGGGTACTAAAGCTCTTCTTCTAAGGAGAAACAGTAAAAGAAGCATGTGGACACAAAACATATCAACAGTAAAAAAAAGGGGGGGGGAGACAGAAGGAGCAGGGCAGACACCTGTGTACTGTGACTCCCCCATGTGGATTAGGGCAGGGGGGACATTTCGGTGTCTGTGGCATAATTCACATAAGAAGGGAAACAAGGTTGAACACAGAACTGGGAGGAATTGGTTGCCATGTAATCTCTCCCTAAGAAGAGTCTCCAGTCTGATATTCCCTTCACATATCTGAGGACATGGCTCTGGAAAGCTCATCTGTAACCACTATGCCAAAATTCCGAAGGGTCAGTCCTCTCCCACACTCCACGAACATTCCAAACCACAGGTTCTTGACCCCCATCTCTCCACACCCATGCCCTTATTTGTCACCACGCCACCACAACCCCCCCCCCCACAACACACATATTCAACCTCATGCCCTTACAGACTGGACAACCCATCTCCTTTCTCTTCCCAATGCCACACTGTCTCTATCTTAATCACTCTCTTCTACCTCCCTCTCTCTGCTATTTTTCCCTACCCCCCCCCCCGCTAGCGCTACAACAGGCTTTAATTCTAGTCATTTATAATTTGGGGGTTGGCTGTCATCAATATGCTGAAGACACCCATCTCTGTATCTCCTAGTGATCCAGTCAAAGTCCTGAACAACTCCCTGTTCACTGAGGTTTAATGGCTAAGAATGAACAAATAGAAACTAAATCCAGCCAAGATAGAGGTAATGCTGATTACTGTACTTCCTGCCTTCAGTGATGTTCAGCTTAACCTTGCTGACTCAGTTAAAAGCTGTGGAGTTCTAAAGGATCCAGCATTATTGCTGGAGGAGCAAATAAATGCAGTTGCAATAAATGCTTTCAGCCAACTTACTTTTACCCAAATGAAGGCACCCTACCATGACTCTGTCAGTCTGGCCAAATTAGGAACCCAAGGATTGAGCTGCAAAAATAATTTTTAAAATTTTCAAATATTTATTACATAAATTGCGTTAATTTAACATATTAAAACAATCATAATTTTAAAACATCATATTTCTAATTGCACATGAAATAGACCAACATAAAACACGTTTGACCCCAAGGAGTCTTCTTCAGTGGTCAAATTATTGTGAGGAATGCACTCGTGTATAAAATCAAAAAGATTGCTGGGTGGCAAAAAGAAATCCTGAAAAAATAAATTTTCAAAACATGTTAGAACAAGCATATTTTTTTAAGTGTCTGATGTAATATATTTTTATTGTATATGTTTAATTTATATAAACATGGTGGTAACTTACTGTTAGATACTGTTCCCACTAGTCTTTCTAACGTGAAGGCATCTGATTTGGAGCCCGTCTTCTAAAATAAGCACTTCCAGAGGCCCCCACTCTGTAAATTAGATGGAGATTAAATTATACAATTAAAAAACAAAATGCCCTTATTTCAATAAAAATATCTCCATACATACCTCTGTTTTTGCCCAGCTCTCAATCACCAGTGCATTCCCACGTGTGTCAGGAAAAGCTTTGTCATTGCAAAAAGATGTGTATGTGTGGGGGGACATTTTATGCCTACCTGCTAGGCTGGTGCAATACAGTTGGTATTGCATCAGCAATTTTCTATGGGCTAGTGGGCGTATATGGGGGGGACACAGAGATAAACCGCTATGTCAAAATATCCAACAGATAGTTTAAAATGCAACCATCCAGTCCATGTACGAAGGAGTCCAGCTGGTACATCCAAAACAACTCCCTTTTCCTTAAAAATGTTGAGAGTGTGTTCTCTGGTGCAAACACTTGTTTGATCACCCAAAACTTCAGCTTCCACAAAGTGCTCTGCCAGGGGAGCCGTTATCTGTGGGGGCCATTTCCCACGGCGATCTTTGTTGCAAATTGTTTGCGGAATGAAAAATCGCCATTTAAAATAGTGGAATTCGTCGTTTTGCACACCTGGCTTTGTAGTGGAATCAGTTGCGTTTTTTAGCGTTTCCCACAGGCTTCCGGTCTCGGCAGAAATCGCTAGAAAGGAAGCGCTATTGCCAAGCTTGTCCCGCCCCTGGCCGTCAAGCAGCCAATGGGCAGCCGTTAGCATGCTCCCAAACAGCCCCTTTCCCTTTAAGAAAGCTTTTTAAAAAAAAAAAACAGACCCATAGCAACGAATCTACGTAGATTCCTTGCACTGGAGAGACCCATCCAGCTGCCTAATGTGATCTATCGTTTGATTGTATGATCGTTGGCACGCTGGCTCGAGTGATAAAAAAAAATTCCCCCCCCCCCTTCTCACGGGCTCGATTTTCGGCTGAATTTATGTGTAAAAAATAAAGGGACTTTATTTCTGCAAACGGGCTTTTATGTGGTTTGTGCTTAGTGACTAAAGGTGAAGGACTGAAGCCAGGGAAGCCTCTAAACAGAAAGAGGCTCGCCGGTGCGTTTATCCCCGCTCGCTCCGAGAAAAAAAAATGGCGATCGCTTCGCCGGAAGTTTGGAGGAGAGATCCAGGGGGAGGGACTTTGAAGAACCAGCTACAATGGTAACGCACAGGTCTTTAGCGCTACTGTTGCAGATTGGTTGCAGGAGTGTATCGCTATCCGGAGGGTGAATCCAGTTTTCTGGATTCCCCTGAAAGCGCCACAACGAAGCGCTTATTGCTGATCGGTTTCAGGATTGTTGCAGATTGTTGACGACGTCGTGCGTTATGGCAAATTAGTAGCGTTTTCAATCGGCAACCATTGTGCTATTTTTAAGCCGTGGGAAATGCCCCTCAGTCTGGCCACCAGGATCCATAGCATCGTATGGATTTTGAGGCTAGAGTTCTATAATGCACTCAACACAGATTAGACTCCTGTAATGCACCCAACTCAAAGTTGTATTCACTCCAGTGGCTGCCCCAATTAATAAAGTTTTAATAAAGACAAAGAAAGTAGACTATACTACTGTATATAATATATACTATCTGTCATGCTGATGCTTGTGCTTTGTTGCAACCTTGTTCAAGATTTTTACTTGGTTTTAATTAATGCATCCCAGCCTTGTTTCATTGCTCATTGCACGTTCCATCCTGTTGACAGCCCTGACTCTCACTGTGTAATCTGCCTTGAATCTCAGTGATAAAGAAGAACCATAAATAACATAAGTTTCAGAATGTTGCTTGGTAGAAAAGAGGAATTTGCTTTTCTGAATAATTCTTGGAAACCTTCAGCTGTTGGCTTGTGATAAAAATTATACCTGGTTCATTTCCTGAAAACATAAACCAATGGATGGTCAGTCAGCACTGTGCAGAGTTCTGTTCCACAAAGGTGACAGGTGACCTAATGATTGACATAAAAGCTAGCTGGTCACCATTGGACTTTTGTTGCAAACTGGAAAAGCAATTTTTTCACTGTGAGGGGGAAGGTGTTTTAGCATGGGTAATTCCCACCAATCAGTTAGGGAGCCAGGTCTTCATTTGAAATTTCCTATCTGTAGTGGTCTGGGTTACCCTGCTGATTAGTTCTTGCCTAAAAGACATGTGCAGTCTTGTAGAGGAGTTCTGCTAAAAGCCTATCTCTACTATCAATATATTTATTTTATTGATTTATTTTTATATTTCTACCCTGCTGGGCTCAGAGTGTCCATTTGTGGCTGTCACCTAGCAATAGCTAAATCTGTGGATTTGGAACTGAGGATATTTTTCTGCACACTTGAGGGACTACCCTGTTGTGCAGAAAATTTTGAAATAAAACAAAGGGGGGGTTGAAATCCCCCCTCCCAATACATTTATATGCGGAGAAAACCTCTCATAAGCAGATTTGTGTGTAGATCACTATAGTTGCCAGCATATTGACCTGATCAGGAGTTAATTTGTTTCAGCCAACATACCCCACGGATCTCAGGCTCTTGACCAGATGTAGGACATCAGTGCACTGGAGGTCAGGCCTCTGAATGATTCTTTCCCTTTCCCCTAGAAGAACAGTTCCCATTGTCAGAACAGGCAAGATTATGGACTAGGCACATATAAGAAAAGCAAGGAGGCATCAAGTTGCCATCACTCCATGATGACCTGGCCAGATAAAGGTCTATGCACAAATATACCCAGGATCCATAACATTCACATGCATCTGGATGAGCACACAAACCATGACTAAACATAATAAAGCTCAAGTTGACAACTACCTTGACAAATTGACACTCCCTACCTGATTGGCCCACCCTGGGGGTCTGCTGCCAATAGAGAGAGCACTCTGACAATCAGTCCAAATTGCATGCAGACAACTCACTGCCTACCTAATTGGCCCTCACTGGGTATGCCACTGAGAGAGCAATCTGCCAATGAGGGTGAATCAGGTCAAACTGCAATTTGCCATTGAGGGTGAATCAGGTCAAATTGCAATTTGCCATTGAGGGTGAATCAGGTCAAACTGTGTGCAGACAAATCACTACCTACTTGATTGGCCCTCCCTAGGAAAGTGCTGCCAATAGAGAGGGAGAGCCAATAAGGGCCAATCAGTTGAAATTGTATGCAGACAACTAATTCCTTAACTAATTGGCCATCCCTGGCTGTGTGCCACCAATTGGGAGTGAGGATTCTCCCAGTGAGGGCCAAACATGGGGCTTATCTGGTCTGTTCTTACTCTCCCTGCTGCTTGCTGGATAGAAGAGGTGCTGAGTTATCTGAAAGATCCTGCTGCTGGTAAGTTGCCCTATCCTCAGCCCCTTCCCACACCTTCTCCCCCAGAAAAGGGGGGGGGGGAGTCAACTGCTTCCTATGTGGTCTCAGCTCTCTGCTGGAAGAAAGCGCAGACAAGCTGCCAGGAATGCAGAGACAATATTTCAAAAACAGAATGCAGTGAATGTCTTAACTCAGTCCAGTAAGTCAAGGGTTTGTTCAGGCAGTCCAAGGGCATCAACAGGAGACCCAGTCCACAGCCCAGGCCTCTCAGCCTCAAATTAATATAGGCTGTCACTATCATCTCAGTCATCACTCTGTAATGACTCACAGTCTTCTGCAGTTAGTAACTGTCATGCTAACATGATATGCTGCCTTTTAGAAGGGACAACCCCTCTCCTTAGCTGGCTTTGCCTAATTGGTTCAGGTGAGTCAGGTGGGCTGAAAAGGCAGGGAGCTGCAGCTGGGGGCTGGTCATAGGAATGAGGAGCTCCTGCAACTTTGGGATCTAATCCCTGGTTTCTATGCAGCTCCATTCCCTGCTGCTGGTCAGAGCTCTCTGCCTGTTGAACATCTGGCTCGACTAAGTTCTCATCCAGATGAGGTTCAGGTGAAGCTGAGAGCTCCTGGCAAGGACTCCTAGGAGTTCTTCCTAATAGGACCTGGGCTCACAACACCTCCAGATGGCCTTGCAGCTGGCCATCAGAGTGCTCTTTGTTTTCACCTACTCTCACTCTCCTTAGAGAGGCTGGAGGGATCCAGCAGCCTTCCCCACCCAGCCTGGCCCTTGGGAGATGATGGGGGGATGGGAAAGAGGCAGCTCCCCACCCCCAGCCTTACCTGTCCTTTAAGACGGTGTTCCCCAACCACTGGGCTGCAGGCCGCGAAGGCCCCAGCACCGGGCCGCGGCTCCCTCTCCCCGCCCCTCCCATGCTGCAAGCTTCTTTTTGCGGGAGGAGGGGGGAGAGGGAAGTGTGGCCACATGCACAAACACGCGCGTTTGCAGCTGCGCATAACACAAATGCACATGTGCAAAACATCCGTGCATTCACGCATGCGGCCGCGCATGGTGCAAATGCGCATTTTGTGCATGCACGGCTGCCGGATCGCCCTCCCACACCCACTGGTCCGCAGCCTAAAAAAGGTTGCAGGCCACTGCTTTATGAGACATGGGGGGGGGGAAGGAGGCAGTCTACCCCACATGACCTTCCTTACCCAGCCTGATCCAGCCTTTGGGAGATATGGGGTGGGTGGGAAGGAGGCAGCCCACTCCCCTAAGGCCTTCCCCCTTTTGGGAGATGGGGTAGTGAGAAGTCGGCAGCCCATCCACCATGGCCTTCCCCAAGCAGTCTGTTCTAGAGAAAGCAAACTAAGCTGAAACACAGGAAAAAGACTGTGATAACTGCTTGCATCAATCCAAACTTACTGTATTCCAATTTGCATTTCTACTTGCATAAGTGGCTAATTTGTGGCATTGTGCTGTATAGGGAGGAAAGTGCTAGGTGTTACACAAATGGATCTGCATCAAGTCAAATTCTATTTCTACTTGTGCATCATTGTCTCTAAGACATAGTCTGCATTTTTGTGTGTGGAAATAATTTATGTGCCGGAAAGTGAATGAAAGTTGCATGTAGTTTGACCGGTATCTTTTTCAAGGTTTGTTGTGATTAGTCACAGCGTATATGCATCCAGCACAAAGGGCAGCTTTTTCACTTAGTTTCTCTTAATTTTCCGTCTTGCTACAGCCTCTGTCCCACATGGTTTTTGACCATACAGGTCCTATAACCCCAAGTATAGCTTTTGGGGGTGGTCAAATGGGACCCCTCCTCTTTTCAAAAGTTGATTAGATCCCACCCAAAGAAATTGGGTGACTTCAGGTAACGAAAGTTTGTGAAAGCTGTAAAATTTATCTAGTACAATAAAATATATACAATGAAATATTTTTTCTATAATGGAAAACTCTGCCTGTAAAAATCCACAATAGCTTTTTGCATCCCCACCCCCAGTCCATTCTTTATTGCATCACTTCAAATACACAGAAGGATAGATTTAGTTTGCGGGTGTATCTCTTTTTGTAAATGATCTCTCATTTAAATAGTTGCCACTTATTCTGAAAAGTTATTTTTAATTTAGTTCAAAGGCTCTTTCCCAAATTTGCAATTCCTTCCTTTTCATCATTGTTTGCTAATGTTAATTAGTGGTTTTTTAATGTGTTTTCAATCATTTAATAGGAGCTTCTGAGTGGAACTGAGTAGAAATATATTCTGGGAAGTATTTGAATGTTTGTTTCTTCCTTGTTTTTTGTTTGGTAGTGGGTAGTACTGGATGTGTAGATAAGTGGTTTATATAGAACTTTATGAAATACTTTAAAATCTTTATTTTATAATCCTGTGGTGCCAGTTACTAATCTACCCTGTAGCAGATGAAAAGCTAATACTAAGAAATATTAACTAGCCCAAGGCTGTGTATTCCTGATGCTGAGCATATTTTCCCCTCTTGCTTTCATTTTTTTATCCTTGTTCCTTTTCATTTGCAGCAATTACTTCACTTCCCTTACCAACCGGGAGTTTCTTAAAAGTGAAATACTGAAGGCTCAATCACAAACTATTCCCTTGAGAAGAAAAGATAGAAGGAGCTAAGGAAGCCAAGTTGGCTCCATAAGCAGTTGTCAAAAGATTTGAGGAATAAAAAACAGTCATTTAGGAAATGGAAGGAAGGCCTTATCACCAAGGATGAGTATAAACAAATAACCAATAATTGTAGAGGGGGTGTTAGAAAAGCTAAAGCTCAATATGAGCTTAGGCTAGCAAGGAATGCTAAGCATAACAAAAAAGGCTTCTTAGTTATATTTCAAGCAAGAAAAAGAATAGGTACACCATAGAACCATTGCAAGGACAAGAAAGTGAAATTATAACAGATGACAAAGAGAGGGCTGAACTGCTTAACTCCTATTTCTCCTCAGTCTTCTCTTGTGAGGGAAATAGTGATCAATGTGGCAAAACATAACACAACACGGGGGGCGGGAATGGTGGCCTAGGATCACTGTTGGAGCAGTCCACAAACACCTAGTTTCTTTAAATGAAACAAAGTCTTCTGGGCCAGATGAACTGCATCCAAGGGTACTAAAAGAAGTTGCAGATGTCATCTTTGAACCTCTGTCCATTATTTTTGACACTTTTGGGAGAACAGGTGTGGTGCCAGACAATTGGAGGCAGGCAAATGTTGTCCCCATCTTCGAGAAAGGGAAAAAGGAGGATCCAGGTAATTATCGACCCGTCAGCTTGACATCTGTAGCTGGCAAAATTTTGGAAGAAATACTCAAGCACTCGGTCCTTGAGCAGCTGGAACTGAGAGCTGTGATTTCTAAGACTCAGCATGGGTTTCACAAAAACAAATCATGTCAGACCAACCTTATCTGAACATTCCCAAGTCCCTCAACCTATCTTCATTGGGCTTGGTCCCTTGGCTCCAGATCATCCTCGTCACTCTCCTCTGTACCCTTTCAATTTTATCCACGTCCTTCTTGAAGTGAGGCCTCCAGAACTGCACACGGCACCTGGAATACTGTGTTGTTGAGGGATTAGAGGGGATACTTATTAAATTTGCAGATTATACTAAACTGGGAGGGGTAGCAAACACAACTGAAGATAGCAACAGAATACAGGATGATCTTGATAGGCTAGAGAAGTGGGCTAAACGGAATAAAATGAAGTTCAATAGGGACAAATGTAACGTTCTGCATTTAGGTAGGAAAAACCAAATACACCAATATAAGATGGGGGAGACTTGTCTTGGCAGTAGCATGTGCAAAAAGGATCTAGGAGTCTTAGTAGACCATACATTGAACATGAGTCAGCAGTCTGACTCAGTGGCTAAAAAGGCGAATGGGATTTTGGGCTGTATCAAATGAAGTATTGTGTCCAGATCACGAGGTGATGGTACCGCTTTACTCTGCTCTGCTTCAGCCTCACTTGGAGTACTGTGTTCAGTTTTGGACACCACAGTTGAAGAGGAATGTTGACAAACTAGAACGTGTCCAGAGGAGGGCAACAAAGATGGTGAGGGGTTTGGAGACCAAGATGTATGAAGAAAAGTTGGGGGAGCTTGGTCTGTTTAGCCTAGAGAGGAGGCGACTGAGAAGGGATCTGATAACCATTTTCAAGTATTTAAAAGGGTGCCATATGGAGAATGGAGCAGAATTGTTCTCTCTTGCCCCAGGGGGACGGACCAGAACGAATGGGATGAAATTAATTCAAAAGAAATTCCATCTAAACATCCGGAAGAAGTTCCTGACAGAGCGGTTTCTCAGTGGAACAGGCTTCCTCAGGAGCTGGTGGTTTCTCCATCTTTGGAAATCTTTAAACAGAGGCTGGATAGCCATCTGATGGAGAGGCTGATTCTGTGAAGGCAAAGGGATGGCAGGTTACAGTGGATGGATTGTGGAGCGATAGGATTGTGAGTGTCCTGCATAGTGCAGGGGGTTGGATTAGATGATGCATGAGGTCCCTTCCAACTCTATTATTTTATGAATCTATGATTAATTCCAGTTTACCACTATTATTTCTCTCTGGCTAGATTCAAAGCTTTGCCAATTGCAGAACTATTTGGAAACTTCTCTAATAACCCACATGAGCAAAAGTTTTGTCCTTATGACCATCAATATTCAGAAACTATTCAACAATTTTTTCTTGTAGGCTGTGCAGAGTTGAGAGCATATTTGATTACTCCCGTTAGTGTCCTTCCCCAGTCATTCCAGAGACTTTAATTTGTTTAATCTTCTGTCAAGTAATGACAGAGATGTCACCATGACAGTTGCCAAATACAACGGTGGCCATAAGGCCAATTATTACTGTGGATTCCCCGCCTTCTATTTCACTTGAAAGTGGTTTATAATTTTAGCTCTGTTTTTAATATTTTAGGTAGTTTAATTTTTGAGAATTACAGGACGTTTAGGAGGAGGAGGTTCAATTTACCTTAAAACTTGTGTTTTATTTTTCATTTAATATAGTCTAGAAGCCAATGAACTGTATAGAAGTACCTATGGATAAGGATTGTGCATTCCTAATTTTGAACAATGACATCTAATCCACAATCCTGCCTCACACAGTGGTCAGGAGGGCCAAAAGCAGCATGAAGTCAATGATTTCCTCTGGTAATCAGAAGTTAAACTTCTCTAAATGTGGCGTTTCCCTTTAGTCACCATTTCTAGAAGCCAGTGATAAGTAGGCCTACCTTCCATGAGTCTGTCTAATCCCTTTAAAGCTCCCTAAACCTGTAGCCATAACCATATTCTCTGGCAACGAATTCCATATTTTAATCATGAGTTGAGTAAAGGAGAATTTCCTTTTGTTTGTCTGGAATCTACTGCCTGTCAACCTCACTGGATGCCCTCAAGTTCTAGTAGTTTGTGATAAGGAGAAAAGGCACTTAATTACAAACTACCAAGGGCATTGTACTGCTTACAGCATCTATTAATGCCATGAATTCTGTACAATGATTTATCTTTAGAAATTGAAAAGTTCCACCCTATATCTCTGGAGAGGGTGTTATAAGAAAAGGTATTACATGATTATGGATTATGGAGATGTTGAATATTATAATACAAATTATACACAATGGAGAATGCCTAAATAGAAAGTACATGACAATAAATTTTTGATTTAATCTGTTATTTGAAACTCTGTCATCATTTCTGTACAGATTGCAGAAAGTTATACATTTAGACCATTCAGTTTAGCAGCTGAAGTACCTAATTCCAAAATATCTATAATTTAAAATTATTCTTGGTGACCTCTAATTTTCTTCTACTCCCCCCACTTCCCTTTTTCAGGTTGTCCCTGGCTTTGTGGCTGGTACAAATCCTCAAGGACTAAGCAAACTTCAGGACATTTTTCTTAAGATGCCATTCAAAACAGGACTAGAATTAACTGAGTTGCAGAACATGACGGTCCCAGAGGATGACAACATCAGCAATGATTCCAATGATTTCACAGAAGTAGAAAATGGCCAGATGAATAGGTGAGTACTTTTCCACAGCTCCAATTCTACCATGTCAAAGGGCACTGGTTTATAAACAGCATTTCTGAACTGATGAATTATTCATGTCTGAGTAATGCCTCATTTGAAGATGTAAGTTGGATTTCATACTTCTCCTGTATAGGGCGTCAGAGGTTTCAGTGCAAGATGCATATACTACTAATTAAAAAGCCAATATGCTTAATACATATGTACAAATGTGCTTTGTACCCAAAAAGTCAGCATTTAAAAATGACTGGTCATTCAAAACACAAAGTCAAATCAAATAACAACTTTAGACATCTGGAAAATATTTAGACCACAGAAAATTTCCACTGATGTAAGGGGAGATATTTATGCTAATTCCCTCACCCTTTGGCTGACTCCACTGTTGAGCTATTTCTGGGGGGGTCCTTGTCCCCCCAGGACCATCATTTATGGGGACTGAGTTCAGAGGCACCCTTATGACCAATGCAAAATTATTCAAGGTATAAACTTTCCTGTACCAGCATACTTCTTCATTTTGGGCTGCAGCAGAAGAGGAAAACTGGAAATACCTTGATCCATGAATGGAAGTTCCTTCAGAAAAGATTTTAATAAGATGCAACCCATGATGTAAACTTTGATGCCTGAGGTATCTGAGGGTAGGGTGGGATAATCCAGACATTCATAGCTATCTAGCTTCAGAGGGCTGGAGCATTTGAATATACTACAATTACAAGAGTACTGACAGTGTGATGAAAACATGAATCCATTCTGCTAGTGGAGCAGCAGGCTGTTTGGAAGAGCCTTTCATATCTGGGGAAGGCCCTTTGGTCAGAGGAAGTACCTTCTTATGGAATGAATCTATGAGATCCAGATCTATGTCACTTCTGAACTAGATCCAAAATAGTGGTTTAACCTCTCTTCAAAAAACCATCACTGGACCTGTGGGACCCAGCTAGCTACCGCCCAGTTTCACATTTGGCATTCCCGGGTAAGGTAGTTGAAAGGGCTGCAGCGGATTAGTTCCTGACATTCTTGGAGGAAACTTTGGCCCTTGATCTATATAATTCTGGCTTCCACGGGGTGGAGACAGTGCTGGTCGCACTGCTGGATGATCTCCGTCGCCAGCCGGATTGGGGCAGATCGGCCGTGCTTGTTCTCTTAGATCTGTCAGCCATTTTTGATGTGGTTGACCATGAACTGCTGGCCCACTGAGATGGGAATACGGGGCACAGCTCTCAGCTGGATATGCTCCTTTCTCCATAACCGGACCCAGAGGGTTGCCATGGGGGAAGAGTTGTTGTGTACCCACCAACTCCCATGTGGAGTTCCTCAGGGCGCAGTTCTCTCCCCCACATTATTCAAGATCTTCATGCACCCTCTGGCCCAGCTGGTATGAAGTTTTGGGCATGGTTGTCACCAGTATGCGGATTACACCCAGCTCTTTCTCTTTATGGACGGCCCGGATTCCCACCCCCCACCCCCGAATCATTCGCCAGATGTTTGGAAGCAGTAACTGAATGGCTTGAGCAGAGTTGTCTGAAACTCAACCCCTCCAAGACGGATGTCCTGTGGCTGGGAGGTAGGGGGATGGGCCAGGAAATGCACTTACCCACCCTGGCTGGGATGCAACTGACAACTGCGCCCCAGGCCAGGAATCTGGGTGTGACCATTGATGACTCACTAATGGAGTTCTTCACCAGGTCTATGGTTGAGGCCAGGGCAGTGAAGAAGTTCAAGTCCCTCTCCCCTCCTGGTCAGCCAGCAATCAGTCTCAGATCTCGACCCCTCCTTCCATCCCTCCAGAGACAGTGGTTGCGTGGGGGATGGGGGAGGTTTTTTATAGAGTCATTATCACCATCTTGCCGGTTTTGTACTATGAGTGTTGTCCTTTTTAATGGGGTTTTATGGGGGTTTTATTGGATGTTGTAACCTGCTACAAACCATTTTGGGAGTGGCAGGGAATAAATCGAAAAAATAAATAAAAATAAATGAATACATGCTAATATATTTTTCACTGGACCTAACTAGAAATAACATCAGGAGATTTGTGGCTGCATGCAGATAGCCAAAGTATTTGAACATGAAGCAGCAGCCCAGGATAAGGGGGATAACTTATTTTTTCCTTTTTACTTTTTTACAATCTCTGTTCCACCCCAATTGCTTTTTTGACAAATGGAAAAAATATATTCAGGAGCCGGAGGTTTCTTCTGTAAGGGAAACAGTGTGAAAAAGTTCAAACCCCTTTCCCACACATGCCAAATTTTCTATCTGAGAGCTTCACAGATGCTCAGTTCACAGATACCCTGTTGTCGTATCAAAAGTTCTTCAGTTCTGGATGGAGGGAAATGCAGCCAGGATTCATGTTGCACAACATTTTTAATTAGAATTATTTTTCACCTGTACCCCACTTTTGCTCCCCAGTGGGGAACTAAAAAACAGCACTTTTCTTTCCCCTTTTACCTTATCTTCACAACAACAAGTTGGTGAGGTGGGCTAGGCTGAATGATTGGCTGAAAGTAAAGCACCCTGTGGATTCAAGCCTAGGCCACCCACATCCTCAGACTACTTTGCCACATTAGCTGCACCTCGTGTTGCTGATTATGTGATGTTTTAATATGTTTTAATATGTTTAATATAATATAACAGATCATTAAGCCCATTTCATGCTCTTATACAGCCAAACCCCATTCCCTGCTTGACACGAAGCTTAGCATACTTGTTCAGAGATCACCTTCTGTTCTGCCCGAGTGATTGAACCTGGGACCTTCTGCATGTGCTCTCACTCTATCATGGTCCTTCCCCTGTTTTATTGGAGTGCGCTCACACTGGAATGTTCCAAAATTGCAAAAAAAATCTCTTCCCATACAAAGTTAGAACATTAAGAAGAAGGGATAAAGACTAGCCTTTACCTTAATAAGCAAGCGTTTCACCCATAATCAGGCTACTAAAAAAATAGAGAGAAGAGCATTCAGCATCCATTCCTCCACCTGCAGGTTGGAGTAGTCCCAAGAGGTGTCATGCTATTTATTGCATTTGAGGCAAGCCAAGTAAAAGCTAAATAGGTCAAATCTTTATTTGGATTACCGTTACCTCAGATAGAAAGTGTGCAGCTCACATCAACTATATGAGTACTTCTGTTTCGTTTACTGGAGGAATTGTAGGCTTGTGATGTCTTTCATACTATGATATGACTTAGTTTTAGCAGCCTGAAGAATTCACTGTTTTAGAAAGACTACATTGGATCCCATGACTCGTTTCTGCCTAGTTGTATCCATTGACTTCTTTTGGCAAAAGTCCTGTGAAGACAACCCATCTATGCATTGACTCAGAGTGCAGGGAGGGACCACAGACACGCCTCCCTATGACTGCCACATCATCTGCCCAGTGTGAATGTGCCAGTGCATACACCCCCTTCCTGTAATCAGCAGCACTGCTTTCTGATTGTTGCTGATCATGGGGACGGGGAATCATGTGGGAACCCCCTTTGCATATTTGCTCCAGGCAGACAAATGCACGGAAGTGGGGGTGGGGCCAGCCCACTAGTGTAGTGCCTGATGTTCCTCCCCATGTGGTGAGGCAACATGTAGACAGGTTGTATTTACTATGGTGCTTAAATCACTTGTCCCATTGGTCTCAACGAAAAAATATTTACCCCTACTAAAATAAAAAAGGCTTCTAAGTGCTTTGGTTTATTTTCCTTCACTTTTTACTGTGACTTGGGATTACCCAAAGAAACCTTGCCAAGTCATAAATTTTAGATAGTCACATTCAGAAATTACTTTGGGAAGTGCTTTCTTGTATAACTGCAATGAGAGAGCTGGTTCTTTACAATGGCATATCTGTGAGCTGTTATTTCAGACAATAGTTTATTTTGACTATTTTTCTGTAGTCTTTTCTTGGATGCTATCTCGTCCCACATTTGCATCATTTCATACATTCATTCTGCCTCCTTCTGTAATGAACGGTAAGCCCCAATATTGAACAAGTGTAAAACTAAATAAAACAATTACAGGTCAAAATATCATAAATGCTATTTCTTGTCCTTTTCAGCAAGTTCATTTCTGATCGTGAAAGCAGAAGAAGCTTAACCAACAGCCATTTGGAGAAGAAGAAATGTGACGAATATGTAGGTTCTCCTTTTACTTATTCATAACCTACTTTTTTCCTCACTGGGGACCCAAAGTAGATTTAAAAACCCCCACAAATGTACAGTTCAAATAGACACAAACAGTACAGTAGGATCTGTTGTCATGGTGCATTAACTGCCACAGGTGATGGACCAAGAGGCTTTGCCCATGCTTGGCAACATGAAGGGAAACAGAAGCTCAACCCAGATCTTGCACAAGTGGCAGATGTGTCCTCAGGATGCCCTTCTCTTCCTTCATTTATAGGCCTTCTCCTTAAATCTAGTTTTCATGTGCAATGGTCTTCTTCACAGGTAGGATATGTGGCATTTATTTAAATTCAAAGGACAGCTTATTACTAGAATTTTCACTGAAGCTGTTTCTTTCTGTTGATTTGTTTGTTTGCACCTTTTCTACCACTGCCTTTCATCATCACAAAATAAACCCTGTCAGAATTAAAGCTACATCGAAACAAACAGCAGGAAAAATAACCACCCACACATCCATAGAATATTTGTTGCATTCTTCAGGGCCCAGCAGAATAAAAAAAATATATATCTTCTTCACCTTCTTGGAAGTGAGGCAAATGCAGAAGACAGTTGAGCTTCCTGGGAGAGTGATATGTACAACTTTAGGGCAACCACTTAAAAGACCATGCTGCTATCAGTGGCAATCCCATGTCTCCGTGAGATGGTTACTTGGACAGAATGTCAGAGTAAGATATTCAAGAGTGGAAGGATCCATTACTTGAAAAGTAAAACCTCTTCAGCTTTTTTTTTTTTTTTTTTGCAATAATACAAAGCCATAAAACCTTTTTCTTTTTAAAAGACTGAACAGTTGAAAGGCCAGCAGCAGCATGACAGCCAAAATCCCATGGGGTGGTAAGTAGCAGCATGGAAGGAAGAAGCTTGTATTTGTGGAAGAGCTCCATGTTGTGTACACCAGGGGTAGTCAACCTGTGGTCCTCCAGATGTTCATGGACTACATATCCCATGAGCCCCTACACGTGTTTGCTGGCAGGGGCTCATGGGAATTGTAGTCCATGGACATCTGGAGGACCACAGGTTGTTTGGAAGTTGTTTGGAAGCAGTGGCTGGGTGGATCAGGAAGAGTCCCTGAAGCTCAACCCCTCCAAAACAGAGGTCCTGTGGCTGGGCTGAAGGGGGCAGGATCAGGAAGTGCGTCTTCCCTGCCTCTATGGGGTGCAACTAACATCTGCACCTCTAGGCCAGGAATTTGGGAGTGATCTTCGATGCCTCACTATCGTTGGAGGCTCAGGTCACCAAGACAGTCCATCTACACCAGGCACGGCTACTACCACCCTACCTGTTCTCAAAACAACTGGCTACTGTGATCCCTGCAATGATCACTTCCAGGTTAGACTTCTGCAGCTCACTGTATATGGACCTACCCTTTTCTTTGACCCGGAAAATGCAACTGGTACAGAATACGACTGCACGAGTCCTCACTAAGTAATCTTGGAGTGCTCATGTCCAGCCTCTACTGAGGCCAGCTGCATTGGTTTCCAGTTTGCTTCTGGATAAAGTTCAAGATATTGGTTTTGACCTTTAAGGCTATACGTGGCTTGAGCCCTACTTACATGAGGGACCACTTGCCTCCTTATGTCCCCCGCAGAGGGCTTTACTCTGTGGGTATGAATCTGCTGATGGTCCCGGGGCTCTGGGAAGCATGCCTGGCCTTGACCAGGGCCAGGTTTTTTTCGGTTCTGGCCCCTACCTGGTGGAATGAGCACCCTGAAGAGCTGCAGGCTCTGACAGAGCTTTCAAGGTTTCACAGAGCCTGCAAAACAGAGCTCTTCTGCCAGGCGTTTGGTTGAGGTCTGGCTGAAGCCCTGGTTTTCTGTCAAGAGCATAATGCCTGTAACCATACTAGATATCATGGCTATGAGTAGATTACTGCTATTGAATTGTATATTTTAGGGTATTAATGATTGTATTGTGGGATCTTTTAAAATTGATGTTTTATATTATGTTTTATTGTGAACTGCCATGAACCAGCTTGCAGGGAGTGACAGTATATAAATCTAAGTAATCCTTAACACTATTTTGCTCCCTTATATATTTGGGAAACAGCCTCCTGGGAGGAAACTGTCCAGGGCCCTGTCCGTCCAGGTCCACCCTGATTGGCCCTCCCCCTCCAGCTCCCACCCTCCCTCCTTGCCTGCTTGAAGCATTGCGGCTGTGGCCTCCATTGTCACCCACGAGGAGAGAGGCAGTGACTGGGCTTTGTGGCCCGCGGGTACGTTCCTGCTGGGAAGGAATGGGGGAGGAGTTTGCAGCCTCCCTGCAGGCCACAAAGCCCTGTCGCCGCCACTTGGGGGGGAGCTTCCCACTCCCTTTAGCTGCAGCAAGAGCATTTGCCGGGCCAAAGGGAGCCTCCCGTGGCAGCACCACCAGCGGGAAGGGGGGGCTTTCCATTCCCTTTAGCCTGCTTTGCAGGCCAAAGGGACCCACGGCCACCCTCTCACGCCCTCCTGCCTGCCACCCCTTTCAAAGCCCATTTTTTTAAAAATGGGCTTTGATACTAGTAAATAAATAAAACCTGTGATTGAAAATATTCTGTGAGCTTAAATGAAGGATGCCTTTTGTTCAATCTTTACAGATTCCAGGCACAACTTCATTGGGAATGTCTGTCTTCAATCTCAGCAATGCCATCATGGGCAGTGGGATATTAGGACTTGCCTTTGCGTTGGCCAACACAGGAATTGTGCTCTTTTTGTAAGTAGTATATGTGGATGGTGTCTCTTTCACGTTGACAAAAACCCTGTTCACAAGTTACAGTGAATACATATACGATCTGTGCATAGTGTATCCCGGATTTTCCTTTATATGTGCACTGAATAATTCTCATGTTACATTTAATGCATGTACAACAGAGTGCATGATTTACACTCCTCATTTATTGATCTCTTGTTTAAATTGTGATGTGAATGCACTGGCTCTTTCTTACAAAACATGCAGAATGTATGTGCATTCATTATAATTTGTCAACAGACAGCCGAATGTTGACACCTAGACTTTTTCTCTATATTTTTACATAGTAGATTCTATAGTACTTCTACAGTTTGATCCTGTGAGTCATTACATATGGTAAAGAAAATGAAGCTATGGGGCATTTTCCTTGCTTTGGTGCATCTTCCTATATTTTGATAACACCAGGCACAATGAGGTATCACTGGAAATATCTGTATGAACACACTTTAAGTCTAGAATTTTCATCCTTTATTTTTCAGTTATTAAATTATAACCATAAACATAATTCTAAGAAGGGTGACTAGCATGTATGCCTGTTGAACTAATGATTAGAACATGCTGCTAAATGACACAGTTCTGACAGAATCCTGTGGCCATCTACTCTTAGAAAATGAGATTCGTGTGGTAATACATTAAAGCACTCCATTTAAAAATAGGGCACTTCTGAGAGTGAAATCCGTAAAGTGGATCATCTAATTCTGAGCCAGTAGTTTCAGGCTTGTGAGTCATAAGAAAAACAAGAGCTGTCTACTTTTACCTTGCTTCTAAGAAAGTATTCTTCGAACAGACTTCATAGTTTGCAATACTGACATATGGAGTTTTATCCCGCTATATGTAGGGTCCATTATTTAACCATAGTGTTTGGTGGGACTTGTTTATTTATAAAACATATAATATAAACCTCTTGAAGATTCTGTAGAACATAGTGAATGAAATATGGTAGCTTCCTGGTGTCAGAAAGAATCCAAACAGGGAGTTCTCAGATTTTTGTAAGGGGATTTTGTCTTTGTGCAGGACCTTTTAATCAGTGTTCCAGTTTGACCAGTATATTCTAATCTGTTGTCCTTACAATGAATGCTGTATTATCCTCAACCCCCATTACTGGCATTTTGGTAGCCAATCCCTAAGAATACCTGAGAAGATGGTATGTCCCAATTCATTTTTAAAAGCCCATTTCTGAACTGAAATATCTTGGTTCTTCAGTGGTCCTCCATTAGAAACAGAAGGTTAAATTGCATGAAGGCATATTTATGATTAAATTTCTGTATGTGTTTAAAGCACTGACTGTTTCAGTCTTTCAGAAGTGCCAAAGAGTGAAAAAGAACATGCCAGTGACTTCACAGCCTAAAAAAGAACAACCCTTTTTGAGGCACAGTTCTTTAGCTTCTCAGAAAAGGAGGTCTTTTGTAAACTGGGCACATTTTATAGATTAAAAATGGACCAATGCCACACAAATACACACAAAAAGGCACAAAAATAGCTGAAACTCCAGAAGGAGGTATTTCTTATATTTTTAATGGATGATATTTTTCAAGCTGTTTACATTCCACGTAATATGAATGCACAGGGAGAAAGAGAGGCTCTGCAATTTTCTGCATAGTTATTTATCAAGTTAAGTCCAATTGATCTTGGTGGAACTCGCTGGTCAGTAAGCTTACATAATAGGAAGAGCCAGCATGTGAACAAACCACATTGAACTGCATCCCCATTCAGAACTGTGGATCTTGTGCTGCAACTTTGGATTGATGTCTTACATGTGAAGCAAGTTAAACAAGAAGTTTGGCCTTGAATTGATGACTTAATACATAGATTTGTTGCTAAGTATCCAATGAGAACTTTGGGTATCACGAAGAACTAACTGCTTTAGGCTCAAGGATAACCCTTTACACCGCTATGTAGCCCGGAAGGGTGTTTTGTTTTGTTGTACACGATAACTAAAAATCTTTGTTTCTCAAGTCTAGCTGTTTAAATATCGTACTGTGGATCTTGGCTCTTACATTACCATAGATGAAATGCAATGAATTTTTCAAAGAGCTTGTTAATTTAAACTGTGATCTCACCTCTGGAATCACAGAATAAATCTGCATGATGTGCAGGTCTCAGAGAATTTGGGAAAGGATTCTAAGCTTAGTATGCTAAAGTGCTGTGAATTATCGGACCTATTTAAGATGTAGTGTGCTTTGCTCCCTTTCCCCACTTCCCAGTGAAACCAAGGCTACTTTGAACATTTTCTGTTATGAAGAAGTGTTCTTGTTTTTATAAAAACCCAGGTTTTGTGTGAGTGAGAAATGCACTGATCCAAAGCTAGTGGTGGTAGGCCACTTAAAATGTGGTAGCGCAGAGTGAAGTGCAGAACAACTGCCAGGAAATGTATTTGCTGCTGCTCTCCCACTTAAACAACTTAATCTTTCTGTCCCTGGTGTAATGATTAAGTGTGGTGAACTCTAATGTGGAGAAGCAGGTTTGACTCCCTATTCTTCCAAATAAAGCCTGTTGGGTGACCTTGGGCTAGTTACAGTTCTCTGAGAACTCTCTCAACCCCACCTGTCTGGCAGGGAGCCTGTTGTAAAGAGAAGTATAGAAAAATAAAGCATAAAAACCTCTTCTTGCCATTTCCTAAGCTTAGGCGGTGGAGGGAGAGAGGGCTTCCTATGTTCTCCTGCCTCATATACGTCATTTTTTCCTAATTGCACCCTTTCAGTCATGTCTGCCCAAAACCACTCAGCTGAAGGGAAGTCAGAAGAGCAAAGCAAGAAAAGTTGGCGAAGGCTCCCTGTGCGTGGTCTCTTTGTCCCCTAAAACTGTTTTAGGAAATAAATGGGCTAGTCAAACCCTCTTAGATAGACCTCTGCAATTCAAGACATAGAAGCAGGTGATCCTCAGGAAACATGGCTGCAGAGCAAGCAGCTCCAGGGTAAGCACCAAAGAGAAAGTATTCTTATCAGGGTCAGAAGTGGGAAGACAAGGGGAAATTTATTCCACTACTAAGCATGGCAGTGGGGTAGAGGCTTTTTATGTGAAGAGTCAAAATTGCCCCAACCATATGTAGTAGAGATTAGAGGGAAGGGGGTATTTGCTCCTTCAAAATAAAAAACACTTAACTGGAGGTGAGCTTTAGTTGCTAACCAACCAGTAAAAAAAGTCATCTTGGCCTGCTTTGTGCCTTTAGCAGCTGCTTGATCTGTGTAAATCAGAAGGTAAGTTTTGTCATAGTTTCCCCCCCCCCCCCCATAAATATAGTAATTTCCTGATGGCTACACACCAAATTGCAGTTTCCAAAAGTTTTAAAAGAAGTAAATGTTCACCAAATGATGATCAACCTATGTATTTATTTGTACCCCACCTTTCTCCTGAATTGGGTTCTAAAACATCTTAGTTGTTCTCCTCTCCTACAACTTGTCATCACAAGGTAGCTTAGGCTGAGAATGTAGGACTAGTCCAAAGTCATCCAGCAAGTTTCCTTGCCAGAGAGGAAATTCTAACCTAGGTCCCCCAGAAATTAGTCCAAGACCACTGTCCCACATTTCCTGCTCCCCAATTAAAATTTTCCAGACATGTCCTCAAGTCATTATGCCATCTGTACCGTGCTATGATCTGTTTTTCACCAATACTAGTCAAGCTGCTGAGCCATTTCACAGGCCAAAAACAACACATTATGTAAAGTTTCCCATTTCTCACTTAGTGAAAGGCATCTGTCTCATGAGCATTGCACATCCTCAGGAAATACCTGCAGAACAATTTTGGTCTTCAGTGGACTCAATGAATGGTTCTGAATGCTAGAAGAATGCCGTTGGAGGAAAGCTATATGCAGAGGTTGTCAAACTGTTCTTCTCCAGATGTCCATGGACTACAATTCCCATGGGCCCCTGTCAGCATGCTGGCAGGGCTCATGGTAATTGTAGTCCATGAACATTTATTTATCGAATTTATATACTGCTGTTCCCAACTGGGCTCATGGTGGTTTACATAGTAAAGGCATAAAAACACAATAAAAACCCCATAATGCACTTAATACATTATTAAACAATAAGACAGCAGATGAAAGAACCCACTAGCAACTCACCCCCTCGACCAGGGCCAACATACTTACTGTCCTACTGATGGGCATGGGTAACAGATCAATAGATGGATACGATAGACATGGGGGATCCCAGATTGAATAGCAGGACCATGCCCTTACCTCAACCATATGCCTGGTGGAAGAGCTCCATTTTGCAGGCCCCTTAGCTCTTCCGGGAGCTCATTCCACCAGGTTGGGGCTAGGACCGAAAAGGCCCTGGCCCAGGTCGAGACCAGGCGAGCGTCCCGAGGACCCGGGACTATCAGTAAGTTCATACTCACAGAGTGAAGAGCCCTGTGGGGGGCATAAGCAACCAGGCGGTCCCACAGGTAAACAGGACCCAGACCTCATATAGCCTTAAAGGTTACCAAAACCTTGAACTTGATCCGAAAACAGACTGGTAACTAGTGCAGATGTTGAAGCACCGGCTGAATATGGGCCCTCCATGATGTTCCAGTGAGGACCCTAGAAGCCACATTTTGTACCAGCTGTAACCTCTGAATCAAGGACAAGGGCCGGCCTGCGTAGAGCGAGTTACAGTAGTCTAGTCTGGAAGTGACTGTTGCATGGATCACTGTGGCCAAGTGGTCTGAGGATTGGTGGGCACTAGTAATCTAGCTTGGCGAAGATGGGAAAATGCCGTCTGATCTACTTTAGTGACCTGAGCCTCCATAGAAAGAGAGGCATCAAAGGTCACTCCCAAATTCCTGGCAACAGGTGCAGGTGTGAATTGCTCCCCATCCAGGCACGGGAGGCATGCTTCCTGGTCCTACCCTCTTCTCCCCAGCCACAGGACCTCTGTCTTGGAGGGGGTTGAGTTTCAGGCGAATCTGCCTGAGCCATCCAGCCACTGCTTCCAAACAACTGGCAAATGTATTTGGGGGGGAATCTGTCTGTCCATTAGGAAGTAGAGCGGGGTGTCATCCTCATATTGGTGACATCCCAGCCCGTATCCCTGGACCAGCTGGGCTAGAGGGCGCATACAGATGTTAAAAAGTGTAGGGGAGAGTATAATCCCCCTGTGGAACCGCACATGGGAGCCCACAAGGGTCAGATAACTCAACCCTCTGCGTCCGGTTCTGGAGAAAGAAGACCAGCCATTGCAGCGCGGTCCCCCTAATCCCGATTACGGTGAGGCAGTGAGCCAATATCTCGTGGTCGACCACATCAAATGCGTCCGACAGATCTAATAACCCGGGTATGGCAGAGCCGCCTCGATCCAGCTGGCACTGGATATCATCCGTCAGGGCGATCAGCGCAGTCTCCACCCCGTGGCCAGGACGGAAGCCAGACTGGTATGGATCAAGGGCCAAACTAGAGAGTAACATTTTGACAACCCCTATTGTATGCCATGGATCAATGTAATGGCACTATCATTGTCATATTATTCTCCCTTTTATTGTGTTTTAACTATTTATGTTGTAAACCGCCCTGAGACCTATTGGGAGAAGGGCAGTCTAAAAATTAAATAATAATAATAATAATAAATTATAAATGGATAAATAGAAGAGAGAGAATTCTGAAACTGGGCATATTTGCCACAGGATGGTGCTTGCAGATTTTTTTGTTTGCTTTAATAGTGGATTTTAACAGGGATGCTTTGTTAGCCTAGTTTAGTATATGAAACCAGAGAACAGTTTTGGGCACTGCAGTATTTCTTGCATATGTTTTGAATTTGCAAAAAGAAAGCCAGTGGTGTTAATGTTTTCATACCACACCATGAGATGCTACTGGCACTAGTCTGTCTGAACCGCAATCCCTACAACAAGCAAGCTTTTCATACCACTTTATTGGAAGTCATGGAAATAGCCAGGTTTACTCACAGCAGCCGGTGAAAACTTTAAGGGCAGGGGAGGACAAAATTTTTGAACTGTCATTTGCCACCTAGACTGACTCCAGGCACTTTGTTCCTGTTTCTTTTGCAGAAACTCTTAATTGGGGCTTGCTAAGAGGAATCTTGTGATTAAATGCCAACTACTGGAGATTTCTTCCTAACCAAATACTGACTAAAGCTTCTGCTGGCTTGAATTAAAGCATGTTCAGTAGTTCTAACTAGATTATTTTAAGAACTGATGTGTGACTTTGCTCAGCCATTAAGAAGTGTCAAACAAAGTCTTTTGAGAACTACAGTATCTCAGTCTGTTTTTATCTCCATGCCAAATTGTTTGCAAGTGAGACTCAGTACTCATTATATACTCCTCAGTCCAGATTTAATGCACAGAGGATGTTTTCTTTCTTCAGGGAGTCCCAAAGGAGTGATGCTTTTTCCTTGCAGCACCTGTCAGATGTGCCAGGGACATTGTTAATTTCCTTATCAAAAACAAGGGACAGTGGATTGACTGGAGCACATTACAGTACCATAGAGTTCCTGTATGTGTTGAGAGTGCAAAATAGTTTCTTAACAGGACTCTTTTCTGTTCAGACAAACTATAAAGTCAATGTACTGGTAATTGACTTTCATATTGTATTAATAATATCAGTAGATATTCCCTACCTATGGAAGTATACATAAAAAACAGTACCCAGAATTGTGTAGTTCATTAATTTTTCTGCTGAAGTCATACATCATAACATAGAAATCTCAGGAGGTATTTCAGCATTTAGTTCACTGTACAGATTAATTAGAAGTTATGTCTTGATTGTTAATTATGTGGGTTTTCAAAATAGAGATCAGTTGTAGAAGTATTCTATCAACCTAAACAAAGGGCTGTGATGTACTGAATGTACTTCCATCAAATTTTATTTGCTATGGCAACAATTTATCTTGTCAGATGCATTTAAAAAAAGATATGCCAAGGTACATATCAAGAACCAAAAATCTATTTGGACAAAATCTATTTCTGGAAGGATTTTTATAGATGGCACTACAACACATATTGGGCAGACATTGAACATTGGCCTATTGAGGCTTTAAAAAATTAACCCAAAAGTTTGGGTTGGAAAATAAATACTATACTAACTAGATAAACTTCTGAATGCATAATTTGATTGGCCTGACTGACCTTAATAAACCTTTCTCCCAAGAGAAACCAAAACTGGAAAATGATCTATATGTCCAGAAAAGACTCTTAAACATTTTTTTAGTATCTCAAGATCAATATTCGTCAGCAGTTCTATGCACGTGAACATTTTGAAATGAGCTCTGAACATCTTGTTAATATTACTGATGTATAAGGTAAGCATTTGGATCAAGCCTGATTTAGGGCACTTGCTGTTACCTTAGTCAAATGCATCAGCAATGTTTCATTTGTCTAGGTCCGAATATGAGGAAGCACATGTGCAGCTCCTAATGTTGCTGCTTGAGTACTCCTAGAGTGGGGGTGAGGTGGGCAATGGGATAAGATTAATTTTGTATAATTGGGGATTTTCAGTTCTTTTTTGCCTCCATCATTCAGGTCCATAGACAATATGGATGATGTCTTCCCTATAAAGACTTGGATTTGTCAAAACTAGCAAGTGCCTCCTTCATTACATGAAAAATCTAGACTTTCATGAATGCTACATTCCATAAACAGAATGACCAAGATAATTAAAAGTTTTTGTTCTGTTGAATACTGTGATCACTTGTACTTTGGCAAAAAATGCCAGTGCCTTTATTGTGCCTAAATAATTGTCAGGAAGATCACAGCTCCTGTGTCAACACTGGGATTTTAGCACCTGAGACCGATGTGAGGTGCAAACTATAATGTTTCAGCAATCCAGATGTGTTATTTACATACACATTTGAAAGTAAGGGAATCACGTCAGCGTTAGTGGCTGCTCAGTAAAATCTTAACTGCCAGAAACATTTCATCTGGGACTCCTTCTGTGGTAACTGGGATTTTATTGGACAGCCACCAACACGGACTCGTCTGTCTTGGTATCTAAAGTTTTAACCAATAATTGGAGTCTTTTGTCAATACTGGTCTGCAATCATCTGACCCACAAATGGTTCTGTATATACCGGATCAATGTCATTAAATCAGCAGAAGCCGTATAAATTTGCTGCCTTGTCTTTTTAAATACATTATCATTATACAACACAAAGTTTTTTTAAAGCATGATTGTGCTTTTGCCTTTTTAGAATCCAAGTGGTCATTTTGTAATAAGTCTAGTACAAGTCTTCCAACATACAAAATAAAAATATAGAATATCTTTATATGCAGCATTGGATAAGATGATGAATCTTAAAAAAATCAGCCAGTGTTTCTGTCTTAATTGTCGACAGTAAACCTCAGTCTCAAAGAAATAATATGCCAGTACTGTTTATATAGATGAATGGTTTGGGGGGGGGGGGAAGGGCACTTGCTATTGAGAATTACATTATAAAAGTTCCATTGAAATCATAACCATCCTGGCTATTTACTGTTTTCTATGCATTAACAGTGGCATCCTAAGTGGCATTATATCCTTTTAAGCTCATTGAAGGAAATGGTCCTAGAAAGGCATAATTCTGCATAGGATGGCACTAATAGTCCTGCATGTCATCATTATTTAGCAGCTTGGTTTAATTTCTTTCTGTAACATCCAGCTCAAGGTCTGACCCAGCCTGTGTTGAAACACCACTTTCTTCATCCTAAGGAGTTTTTAACTTCCTGAATTCTCTCATCTGTGGGTATTACAAACCCTGTTGTTTTGTAAATTTGGGTACTGGCATTCTCCTGTCTATTGCTGCTTCTGTGAATTTAGGCAGATTTTAAGTGGGTGGGCAGAAGGGATTGTGTTGGTGCTTGGCTCTTGTGGCCCTTTCTTGCATGCAAAGGGAAATGCCAATCGCCACTTTGGATCAGAAGCTGAATTTCTTCCAGGCTAGACTAGCCATGGATTCTGATTTTTTTTGGGAAGGGGGAAAATCATCTGGGCATGAAACTGGGGTCACTATGGGTGGGCAGGTAATTGTGAATTACATGCATTCTGCAGGGGATTGGACTAGATGGTCATCTTCTATACTATATATGAATTTTGATGGATTTGTTTGGACTTTAGAAAAGTTTCAGTTCAATTGTGAATTTTGTTTTGTTTTATAAGGTGCCTATGGATGTCTTTCTTTCTTTCTTTCTTTCTTTCTTTCTTTCTTTCTTTCTTTCTTTCTTTCTTTCTTTCTTTCTTTCTTTCTTTCTTTCTTTCTTTCTAACTTGTATGCAACTCCCAGTGCCAGCTGGCTTGTGGCAGCTCACAACAAAACAACATTTTACAAAAATTTCATATAAAACCCATTTTAAAAAGCCCTCCACCCACCCATCCCCCAGCCCCAAATTTCTTCCTCTCCACAAACCAAGCTGTTAGGCTGCCATCATACTATAGGTGCCCAGATGCAACAATGTTCCCAGAAGCTGGGCAACGTGCCAGGTATTCAGACACTCGGGGGAGGGGGGCAGATGAACCAGTCTTGGCCTAAACCAGACACCTGTGGAAGAGCTTCATCTTACAGGCCCTGCAGAACTTGAGTGGTTTTGGCAGGGCCCTCAGCTCTTCCAGGAGCTCATTCCACCAAGCAGGGGACAGGGCCAAAAAGGCACTAGCCCTGATCAGGGCCAGGCAAACTTCAAGGGGCTGGGAATCACCAGTCTGTTTTAACCCACAAAGTGTAAAGCCTTGCGGGGGCGGGGTGTAGGGGGTTAAACGGTCCAGATCATGTAAAAGGTCAATACCAGGACCTTGAACTTGATCTGGTACACAGCTGTCTCAGCACCGGCTGGATGTGGGCTTTGCATGATGTTCAGGTGGGAACCCAAGCAGCTGTATTTTGCACCTGCTGGAGATTTGAGTCAAGGACAGTGGCACTTCCATGATGGACAAAGTGATTTCTGCTGATTCCTCACTCCTAGTGCAGATTTTCTCTGACCCCCTCTTATACTCAGCATGGGGGTTCCTTAATGGGGGGCCACAGAAGAATATGCTGGGGAGGGGTCTGGATAGAATTGTATTCATTGAGCTCGCCTCTGCTTAAAGCTACATGATGCCCAAGCCTGTGTTTTCCATCTTCTTGAAAGATTTACTCTTCCCATGTAAACAGGTCTCCTAAGTGCTAACGTTTGTACTCCTTTCAAACTACTTGGCTTTATATTAAGGTCACAAAGATACCTTCCTCAACCCACCATTCCCCCACCTCCAAAATAGCTGAGCCCTTGAAGACAGCTGTTTCTGACAACCACATTACTTTTTGTTTTGGAGATCTATAGTGGACTCTCCTTTCTGCTTTGACCCCAGAAAATGGCTGTGGAACATCCCCATTTTGACTTGGTTTGCGGCACTTGACAAGAAAGGATATAGCTCTTTTTCTTCTTCCTTCCTGCTCAAAATTAGCCCATCAGTAATTTGTACGGAGAGAAGAGAGTTGTGTGCATGCATGTGCATATATGTTTTTGTAAGGGAAAACAATGTGTCTAAATGGGCAGACTTTATCTCCCCCATTTGTAGCACTTGGCAGCTTCTACCTAAAACAGGGTAGAAGAAACAGGATAGGGTGAAGAAACCCTCTACAAGGTTTATTTGCAGAGTTCCAAGGTAATATGAACTGTAAGCCTCAACATCAGGAGATTCACAGATTTCTATTACAGGACATTGGAGTTCACAACTTCTACTTTTTTGCACATCACCAAGCTCAAAGGTAGAGAAGATGGGAATCAATTTCCAAATCAGGAAGTGGCAAAGCAGGCGATTCTGCAACAAACACAATATTCATCTTCATGTTTTAGAGTCAATTTTCACATTTTCGCATTCTATTAATGTTCCATATTTTCTTGTTCTAATGATCAGAAGTATGTTTTTGTTTCTTCTTTCTATAGGCTGCTTTTGATTTCAGTTACACTGCTGTCTATTTATTCAATAAATCTTCTGTTAATATGCGCAAAGGAAACAGGTAATCCAAAAGAACTTTGTGTTCAATCAATGTGCAGTGTGGAGGGCTGAGGTGAAGGATATGGAGAATTCATTCTGAGCATTGCCTTCCCCCAACAGTGTATTAATGTGGATGGGTGGGATGCAGACTGCGGCTCTGAATCCAAGAGATTCATAACTTTAAATCCTATTCCTTCAACATTATAATTGAAGCAAGATTATAGTTTGTGATATCTATTAGATAAATCTTGTTTGGATGCATGTTGAAGTGAAGATGCTGGAAGAAGACCCACAGCAGTCTTCATGAGCTGCATTCTCAAACTGCAGTTTGTGAGTCTCATTAAGGACTTTGGCTTAATCCACACTTCAGTTCCATTCAAATGAATGATGCAAGTTAGTCAGAAATAACTTAAACCTCATTGATTTCCAATGCAACCCATTTTAAATATAACTTAATTGGGGCTGTTGTTTTCACATGGCTGAAGCACATGCAGAATTGCAACTTTAATTCATTAAAAACTGCAGCTCTTTGTCTAGTCATCTAATTTGTTATGAAACAGAAAATATTGTCATCTATGTAACAACTAGTCAGTTATCAAAAATAGATATGAATAAGGCTGTAGAATTTTAGGCCTTCCTATGCTGCATTCATTTATCTTTTAGTTCTCAGATATTTATTATTTATTGTATTTATATTCTACCCTCCCCTGAAGTTCAGTTATTGCTTTGGGGCCCATGTATGTTGCTTCTTCACTGGGCATGAAACCCAATCATAGATATTCTATTGCTGGCTACTGCATTCAGCTTTTTGTGCTCAGTGTACGTGTTGATCTGTATATAAGGAAAAAGTCTTGTCAGTGCTATGATCAAGAGCTACAAGGTTTGGTTTACCACTAGTATGCCCAAGTTATGCTGTTTCATTTACCAGTAGCCAAATATTATCTGTATTAAAAGTGCTAATTCTGATGCCAGCATTATACAAGTCAAGGGGTAGGAAGACTAAGTAGTCCTAACTTTGTTCTAAACTGTAACTCCCAAAATGAAAGCAATTGAAGAATTTTTGTCCAAATAAGCTGGTTCAACAACTGATTGTTCCGTGACATGTGATGAATTAGTTAAGAGATGAAAAAAGATTTATGGCTGGGGGAATTTTGTGAGGATACAAACACTGCTAGTGGGTTAACTTCAGTATTCCTTGCCATCTAATTCATTTCTGGATTTTTGTCAAATTGGTATAATCAGGCTGCATGGTCTACGAAAAGCTTGGTGAGCAAGTCTTTGGCACTCCTGGAAAAGTGATTGTTTTTGGATCAACCTCTCTTCAGAACACTGGAGGTAAATAATGGGTTAAAGGCGCAGAGAAAATCAAACAGAAAATCAGATGTAGAGACTTATTCTCTCTTTTTCTTATGCCTCCAAGTTGCAGTCAACATTATTAGCTTGTTTGTTTGTTTATTTATTGGATTTTTTGATACCGCCACTCCCAGCAAGCTGGCTTGCGGCGGTTCACAATAAAACATAACATAAAACAGTATAATTCAAACTATAAAACCTCATATATACACAACAATAGAGCCCCTTGTGGCGCAGGGTGGTAGGGCAGCAGAAATGCTGTTTAAAGCTGTCTGCCCACGAGGCTGGGAGTTCAATCCCAGCTGCCAGCTCAAGGTTGACTCAGCCTTCCATCCTTCCAAGGTCGGTAAAATGAGTACCCAGCTTGCTGGGGGGTAAACGGTAATTACTGGGGAAGGCACTGGCAAACCACCCTGTATTGAGTCTGCCATGAAAACGCTGGAGGGCGTCACCCGAAGGGTCAGATATGACTCGGTGCTTGCACAGGGGATACCTTTACCTTTATACACAACAATAGTACTAGGACAATTCCCCACAATCAACATGGCAGTAAAATATTTATTATATTTATTTCATTTATAACCCGCCACTCCCACATAGTGGTTCATGGTGGGTAACAAAATCACCCCAACAATAAAGTTTCCCATAAAACCAATAATAAAATCCCCCATATTCAACCCCGTAGATGGCAAGACTCCCACCTCCCCCCAGCTCAATGGACCTTTTTATAGCAGTGCCTTAGGGGGATAACTACAGGAGGCCCCGATGACCTGGCTAGCCAGCGGGGGGCCCAGATCTTAGCAGCACTGGCCTCAACCAAAGACCTGGCAGAAGAGTTCCATCTTGCAGGCCCTGTAGAACAGAGAAAGCTGTATCAGGGCCCTCAGCTCTCCTGGGAGCTCATGACAGTGGAGCTCACTCCACCAGGTCATTCCACTGAAAAGGCTGTGGCCCTGTAAACCTTCCTTGAGCTGGAGATCTCCAACAAATTAATATCTGCAGAGCATAATGCCCTGCGGGGGTCATGAGACATGCAGTCCCACAGATATAAGGGATCCAGACCATGAATAGCTTTAAAGGTCAATACCAGAGCCTTGAACCTGATCCAGGCCACAACCAGTAACCCATGCAGCTGCCTCAGCACCAGCTGGATGTGGGCCCTCCAAGATGTGGGTTCCTCTGAGGACCCTAGCAGCTGTGTTTTGCACCAGCTGCAATTTTCAGATCAAGGTTGAGGGTAGGCCAGTATAGAGCGAGTTACTGATGTCTAGCCTAGAGATGACCGTTGCATGGATCACTGAGGCCAAGCAATTTGAAAGAAGATAGGGTGGTAGTAGCTTCACTTGGCGGAGATTGGAAAACGCCGTGTGTGCTATTCCCATGGCCTGGACCTCCATGCAGAGGGAGGCATTCAGAATCGCCCCCAAGTTCTTGGCTGAGGGCAAGATGTTAATTTGCACTCCAGCCAGAGTGGGCAGGCACACATCCTGATCTGTCGCTTTCCTGCCCAACTGCAGGACCTCCGTCTTGGAAGGGTTGAGTTTCAGGTGGCTCTGCTCCAACCATCCAGTTGTGGTTTCCAAACATCTGGCAAATGAGTCCAGGTGGCTGTACATCAGGAGAGCTGGGTGTTATCTGCATATTGGTGACATGCCAGCCTGTAACCGTGCCAACTGGGCCAGATGGCACATAAAGATGTTGAACAATGTGGGGGAAAGAACCGCTCCCTGAAGTATTCCTCAGGGGAGTTGGTAGGGATGCGACAACTGTTTCCTCCACTGCCACCCTCTGTCTTCTGTTCTGGAGAATGGAACGCAGCCATTGTAATGCTGTCCTTTGAATCCCTGCCTCAGCAAGGTGGCAGGCTAACAACTCGTGAATGTCAAACAACCATGTCACCCTCATAGGGATTTAAAGCAAGAGATGTTCAGGGCTGGTTTGCCATTGCTCATCTTTCTGGACAATCCTTAGTGGTTTCCCATCCAACTACTAACCAGGGCTGACATTGCTTAACATCAGAGATAGGACAAAATCTGGCTAGCCTGAACTATGTGGATCAGGGCTTATTCTCTATACTACGACTGTTATGTCTCCAGTTGAATTCAAATTGTTCTTGCATTGTATTAAAATGTGGTGGGGAGTATGCCTTTTTTTTGTTCATAAGCTCTTTTCTTAACTCCCTTGGATGCAGTTCTCTGCCCCCTTACCCAGAAATAAGCTACTGGATGTAATAGGATTTATTTCTGAGTGAACTTGCATAGTATTGGGCAGCTAAGTATTGGAGTAATCTCCTGCCTTATACAGGGCTTTTGGCTCCTTCTCCTGGCAGCCCTAACAAAGAGACTGAAATATCTTCCAAGACCAGGTTAGATGTTGCAATGAGTTTGGGGGAATATCATGGGGCTGTGTCGTCTCATTTGTTCGTTATTATAGGTCTACCGTAAGATCATGCTTGCTACATGAAATGCTGACTAGATACCACTTCAAATTAGATACATTGTCCTGGATTATTATCCCCACATTCAAAATACAGATGGCACACCCCTCCGTTTAAAATGAGTGCTCATATATTTATTGCCTATCTATTTAAAATATACAGAATCAGAGAGTAGAATAGGATCAGGCTCCTGCTTGCATATATCTTAAAGGGATGAGTGGCTAAATATCCACTGTTGGAATTGAGACACTCTGGGGCTGATTCTGATTGTAGCTGAGGGATAGCAAATGTGGGAATGGGTAGGATTGCTGACCCAGATGTATACACATAAATAAGAGGGTATGCTCATGTGTTGGGTTTGTCCATATCATCAAGAGACATGGCAAATGGAGGGACCAGATCACGTGTATAGAACAGACATAATGTAAGTTTACATGTGTAGGCTCTTGTTCACAAGTTACAGTGAATGCACTTTGGGGTGGAGTCAGCAGGGCCTGCCCTCCGCTGTGCCCTCTCTGTCCCAGATGAGCACCTGTGAACAGTATATGTCATTTGAAGCAGTCCTATAGATAGCTAATGGAGAAAGCAAAACATGTTGGCATCATAATTTATTGAGATTACTGAACAAATCTTTCTTTTCTGTAGCAATGCTGAGCTATCTCTTCATAGTGAAAAATGAACTCCCCTCTGCCATAAAGTTCCTTATGGGAGAAGAAGAAAAATTTGTGTAAGTGTTGTTTGTGTTTCTGCTGATTTCACTTCAATTTTTTTGTGGAAAAGACAGGGATGGGAACTCAAAAAAGGAATCCATCTCTAGAAGTGTTATAGGCTGCTGTTTTGGGATACATTATATGGCATGAAGTTTGCACAATGCAAACAAGTAAAACCATTTTCTGATGTTTCTTCTGATAAAAATAAATGGGGAGAGGGAGTTGGTTGATCATGGCTGCTGCCCTCAACCATCACATGTTCAGAGGTAACATTTGCATGTCATATGCAGCCAAATACATACATGTTCAGTATAAAACAAACATAGGTTGAAGACAGAGCTAGCAGTAGCAGTCACAGTGAATAGTCCTGCTGGATCAGGTCAGTGGTACAGCGACTTGTTTTCCACAGTGGCCAAGGGCCCCCATGTTAGGGTTGCCAGGTAGGGCCTAGAGAGGTCTCAGAATTACAAGTGATCTCCAGACCGAAGAGAGAAGTTCCCCTGAAAAAGGACTGCTCAGAGAGTGGACTCTAAGGAATTATACCCTGCTGAGATCCCTCCCCAAGCTCTACCCCTAAATATCCAGGCTCTGGATGTGAATGTGTGCTGTTGCATGATGGTAAGCTCTAGAAAGAACCATCATTTCTCTGGAGAGAAGTAACTGCCTGGAAATCCTGCTCTGCAGAAGAAGCATGGTTGAAAATCAATGTTGTAAATCAGTAGATTTACTGTGTCATTAAACAGGCTTCTAAGTAAAGTATAGTTCCTGTCTCTATGAGTGATTGATATTTAGTGTAGGTACATTGAATATATGTAGTCTTGCAGTCTGTTGGCCAGTCATGGAAATCACTGTCTGCAGCACACTTTGTACTGCAATAACTGTCTTCCTGGTTAAGTAATCCTTTCCTGTGTTGAAAGCCCAAGTTGTGACTAATGCCAACTGGCATGTGTTTGCCCTCCACCCCTGGCACTCGGGTAACAGTTTTTCTCAGGAAGTTTTTGAAAACATGATATTTACAGACTCCCGTGGCTGAGACTCAACAAAGACCTGCTTCCAAGGGACAGCTAAGAGTTGGATCCTGCCAACTGCAAGAGAGGGAAGGGGGGGGTCCCCCTTTTGACTATTAAAAAGACTATGCCCGGGATCATGGGACCCAGATGGATGAAAACCAAGAGACAGGGGCAGCAGTGAGGAGGGGAAATGAGCAACTATAGGTGGTAGGATCCAACCCTGAATCTCTTTACTATAGTATCTAATACACACCATAGGTATTCCAGAGCCTGTTCAGCCTCTGGAAATCTACAGTGCAGTCCTAAGAATGCTTCTCTAAAAATAAGAGGCATATAATAATTATATTGGAAACATACTTTACAGTATATGTGCAATAATTCAATACTGGAGCAGAATGTTATATCTGTACCTTAAAAATGTTTTACAGAGCCTGGTATGTGGATGGGCGACTTCTTGTCGTAATGGTGACGTTTTGTATAATTCTTCCTTTATGTCTTCTTAAGAATTTAGGTAAGGATACAGTTGTCTTTTTTTTTTAAGATGGTTTTTAGATGCCTTTGGTACAACATTCCTGGAGTGGTATGCTATATTCTGATTCATGTGCCCTCCTTGGAATAAACTCTGCATAGGGAACCATATAATAATGAAGCCTACCTTACAATTTGGTACAGTCTGAATACAGTTGGCTGCCACAACTTGAAACAAATTAAGTCTTTATTTGGTTCTTCTATTTTAGAACCTGGATTTAGAACCTAAAGATGTCTTCTTTCACCGTCAATGGAATAGCTTGTATTTTTTTAAAGCTATGTATCTTTTATTCCAAAGCAAAATACCATATTTGTTCAAAATCAGCAAAAATGTGAACATTTCTATTTCAACTTTAGACTGGCAAACTTCTCAGGCATGCATAAGATAATTTTAAAAATTGGTTGCAACACCATTCTTTAGCCCCAGGTTTCTCTTGCCACACAGTTCCCACAGTCACCCTTGGGTCATTCTTCAAATCCATGGCTTGCTTCTCACCAGTTGACAGCCATCTGTAGCATTTAGTTACCCAGTAGTGTCAAACCTTCACTGGCTGTATTCTTGAAAAGCCTTAATTGTCTCATGACCTTTCCTATCTCCTTTGGTAGGTATTTCCTGTTCTGTGAAAGCTCTCTGAAGACAGAAGCAGAATATGGAGATTAAAGCCTTCCCTGTTACTACCATCCATCAGTTTATATTCAAACATAAACTGCTTCTGAAATCTAGTCTTACATTTATGAAAAGGGAACATATATATAACCCAACATTTTCCTGGATTTAATTCCCCATGCACTTAAATCATAGCTGTAAACTGTATTCAATTACGCAAATTAATTGTGATGACTGAATGAATTGCTGAACACAATTTTCCCATTTACCTTTTCTTAGGGTATCTTGGCTACACTAGCGGCTTTTCCCTGACTTGCATGGTATTTTTTCTCATTGTGGTAAGTGTTGTTCCTTGCTTTATGTCTTACTTTGGTTTACATTAAGTTCTAAATGCCATTCACTTGAAATGTACAATTGTGGCTCTTTATTCCAGGTTGTCTACAAGAAATTTCAACTCCCTTGTCCCTTACAGGGGACAAACACAACTACCTTTTCAAACTCTAGCTCCTCCTCTGAAGAGATGTGCCAGCCCAAGTATGTTACCATTAATTCCAAGGTACGATTAGTTTCATAATGTGTCTTTCATTGCTCATTCAGAGGGTTCTTTTTACTTGGTATCAAGACAATCATAGTTTTCTAGGCAGAAGAAATTACATTTTGGTGATTTCCAAGATTATTAAAAAAACCTGGAATGTTTTGCACAAGTATTCAGGTAGCTGTTTGAAATGAGAGGGAAATAGAGAAAGGGAAGCTAAAAGTGGGGAATAGGACCATGAGGCAGACAAGAACAATCCTGAGGAAGTAAGAAGTATGTATTTTAGATTATGTTGATTTCCACACAAGGGGGGCCTGGTGTGGCTTCCCTGCTATTGGCGTGGCTGCTGATAAAGCAGACTGGAAATACAGGTGTGCAAAAACACTGGTATTTTTCAGTTTGGGACATATTGAACCTGAAAAGTGTTGGTATTTCCTGATATTCCCAAATATTTGGTAAATATTCAGGAATGTCAATTTTTTCCAGCTCCCTGAGTCCAAAGCATTTAAAGAGATCTCGATCCTTTAAATGTCTTCTCTACTCCAGGCTTTGCAGTTGCAGCTTGAAGTGAACTCTGAGTCCAAAAACATTTCAAGGGATCTCAGTCCTGTTAAATGCCTTCTGCAGGTTCATGGTTCACCTGGAAGGCATTCACCTGCAATCAGTTTAAATGCCTTTTATTTCCAGCTATCTGGTGATCCTAAAAAATTCCAAATATTTTCAGGATTTTTTTGGCTCTGCTATTTTGGTAGCCAGAAGAAAAGAAAAAAGAAAAAGAAAAGAGAACCAGGCTGAATTAATACCTGAAAAAAATACCCCTGATTCTCCAAAGCATTGTGGTGCATTTGTGCACCTCTTGAGAGTTCCCTGGCTTTTCTCCAGTCTTTCTCAAATTCATTCCATGAAAGATAACAATAAAGCCTGCATGGCTGCTATGTGGGTGGAAAAATTTGGACATTTTCCTTGCTACTGTCACTGCAGTGGTCATTTTCTCTACCATCAACATGGTGCATTGTTTTTAAACTGGCCCTAGAATATGGTTATATCAACATATCATTGTAATGACAGATGTATTAGATTCTCAAAGGCGTAGAACCTCTAGACTAGACTCTATACAGAACTACACTTGTCCTTCACCTGGAAACTACAACTAGTCTAAAATGCAGCTGCCCAGTTGAATTTCAGATCAAGTTTAAGATGTTGGTTCTTTCCTTTAAGGCCATCTGCAGTTTGGGTTTGGTGTGCTTAAGAGGCTGCCTCTGCCTCAAAGAGCATTGCGCTCTGCAAATTCCAACTAGTTGGTAGTCTGTGGCCCCAAGGAAGTATTTCTGGTGTCAACTAGGGCCAGGACATTTTCAGTCCTGACCCCTGTTTGGTGGAATGAGCTCCTTGAGATCAGAGCCCTGTTGAAACGGACTCATTTCCACAGGACCTGCAAGACGGAGCTCTTTCGTCAAACTTTTGGTTGGGGCCAGTGGTCTTGTAATATCAGAGAATTACTACTGAGAGTTTACATTTGAAAGAAATTGCATAGTTGTACTATAATGTATGTAGTTTTCAATTTTATGATGTGCTTAATGTTTTAACGTTTTTATTAATGTTTATGTTTTGTTGTATAATGGACTACTGTTCACCACCCTGAACTGCTGGGAGGGCTGTATATAAACGAAATAAACAAACAAAATAAACTCTGGGCAGATAACTGTTGCAGAAATGAGCTGTGTAAAAATGTAAGGGAAATATGTATTTTTCCTGACTTTCTGTCTGTCTTTTTCTAAAACAGACTGTATATGCTTTACCCACCATTGCATTTGCATTTGTGTGCCACCCTTCAGTGCTTCCAATCTACTGTGAACTGAAAGAGTAAGAGCATCTTTTTTGTGTCATTATTAAAAGAGAACTACTTTGTCTGCAGAAGTTCTGTACCAAGTTCTACTCTGCACTCCTCCCTGTCTTCATAGGAGGGGAACTTTAATTTGAGGAAAGCACAGGACTCTCCTGTCATCAAGGAAGGCTTGGCTCACCCAGGATGCAGTTTGAGGGGGCATGATAACAAGAGTGGGGCTTTCTTCGGTTCTGCACACCAATTACAGAAATACAAACAGTTTTTAACAAAGTTTGGCTGGAGGGGTTTTTATACTGCAGCTAATAACCACTGTCCGGCACAAAGGCAGCCAAATGTGGTGGAACAGCAAGTTGTATAGTACAGACGTAGTAGCCTAGGTGCCATCTTCAAAATATCTTTTTAATGGGAAGTCTTAAATGGCTATGTTTTACAAAGAAAAAAACATTGGAAAGAGAGTTAGTTGAATTCTTAATTAGGGATGTGCATTGTGAAATATTTGGGCTGTTTTTAAGCAAATGACTCTCCACTAAATAACCCCCAAGTTTCAATAGCTCCTGGACAAGCTGCCGCCATTGTTTCCTATGGAGGGAGGAAATTACATGCTTTAATTTGGAGCAAAGAATCGCCAAAGACACAAGAGTAAGCAAAGCTATCATTGACTGCAAACCTTCCAGTGCAAACAGAACCAGCAAGCTCGACAGAATCAAAGCAGGACCACAGTGAAATCTGGCAGGGCTAACGCAACCAGTGTCAAAGACAATCCAAGCCAAACAGATTTAACAAGGAGAAATGTACTAAAATGAATGACGGAATTGTCTGTTAGGAACGATGACAGATGCTGGAATGCCCTCTGGATATAATGGGAGTAGCTCTGGGACTATAGTGATCGCCCCTGAGAGTACAAACTGGAATGGTAGGCCCAAAAGTGAACCCTGGAACCAGATAAACTATTCTCACCCTGGAAGCACTGCCCCCAAAGTGGAATGATGCCCCCCTGGGGAAATATCAGAACTGTTCCAGAAAAAAATGGCCATTCCACTTTGGGGGTGCAATTCCAGGCTCAGAGCACTGATTCCAGTTCCTGAGCAGTTATGCTACTCATCATTCCACTTTGGAGGCTATCCTTCCAGTCCTGGAACAGTTCTGCTACTCTCAGCTGTAATTGGAGGGAGATTTCACTATTTTAAGAAAGGATGGTGTAGGGTATTCTAAAATGAACCATGTTCCTCTCCAATTACAACCAGGGAGGAGAGGAGGTAGACACAAAGAGGGGATCAGCCAGGATAGGGGACTTCTTTCAGTGTGGCTGCTCCCAGCAACTGTTCTTTTCCCCTCCTCCTAGGAGTCAGATTTTCTGCTTGCTTGATCAATTTTGCATTAACATTGGGGTGTCAGCAAATGGATGGAAGAAGGGACTGTTGTCCACGGCCATGATAGTAAATTGGTTTTAGTATTCTCGTACTTTGGGGAGGGAGGATATTTATGGCTGAAAGAGCAGAAGGCCACTGGGTTAACTTCATGAGAGTACCAAGGTCTAGAATTGTATTTATTTATTATTACATTTATATACCGTCCTCCCCAAAGGCTCAGGGCGGTTTACATCAGAGATAGCTGTACAAATTACTCAGTATATAATAACACAATAATAACTATAACATTATGAACAGTAGAACATTTGGGAGAACAATAACTCAACACTTACTGATGGCCCAGTGGGGTGGGTGAGTCTGCTATGATGGCTGTAGGAGGGAGGCTGAGGGGGGTTGATTGGAAGCGGTGGTACTGGTTGACCTCAACCAAATGGAGGGTGAGAGATGCCCATATTGAGAATTTCCAGATTATGAAAGCTGACTAAGTCCTGCATAGTATTCTTCATACTAGGAACAAATTTATTTATGTTTTGGGGCTTTCTTCTGCAGTGCTTTTAAACAGGGGGTGTTAAAAGGGACTGTAGCAGACACCCCATAAACAGCTGGGGGGGGACTATCCCTGCTGGCTCAGTTGAGGCTCTTTTGGGCTGTTTGACTGAGGGCTCTGTTGGGCAGTCTGGTTTAAAGGCTGCCTCTCACCTGTTTTTTTGTGTGCGTTTGCCACTGCTTTTTAAAATCTGTACTTTTTGGTTCTGGTCTATCGGACCCGAAAAAAAACAGGATTAAAAAAAAATCCAGGTTAGAATATTTTACTCATATTGGGATCCAGGTTCTTCTGGGAATCCTGAAATTTTTTAAGGTCCAATGTAATTGAAGCAAAATATACCAAGAAAAAGAAAGCATACCCCTAGAACCTTTAAAGCCCTATCTGGCCTGGAATTATGCTGAAGAGCCGCCTACTCCTGAATGAGCCTACCTGACCATTTTTCCGAGGCCCCACTTTCTGAGACTAGGTGGTAGCAACACAAGTGAGAGCATTCTCAGCTGTGGCATCAAAACTATGCAACTCTCCATCCAGGGATATTCATCAGGTCATTTCTGCCATTGTGTTCCTAAAGTGGGCGAAAACTTTTTTGTTTAGTCTGGCCTTCCATCAGTGATTGCACTATGTTTTAATTACAATTTCTTCTGTTTTTACCATGTTTTTACTATGCAGTTGGGTTTTGGTTTAAATTGTTTTGATGGGTTTTTAAGACATTTTATTTTAACTCTTAGCCATCGTAGTAAGCTACTTCAGACAGAAAAGCCATATCTAATATTAGCAAATACATAAATAAAATAAACACCAGCTGCTTCAATGCCAAATGCACTTATGCCAAAGACTATATTTTGTGTACAGAAATATAATTAACCTTTGCTGATTTTTTTTTTGCAGTCGTTCACAGAAAAGAATGCAGATGGTTTCAAATATCTCATTTTTTGCCATGTTCATTATGTATTTCTTGACCGCCATTTTTGGCTATTTGACATTCTATGGTATGTAACCAATTTTTACCAGTATATGAAATTCTTGGTTTTGTCGTTGTTTCTAAACAAGAAAATTAAAACAGAGAGATTGGGGAGGGGGTATTTACAATTCCTACACTTACCTGCCTTGTGATTTTTGTTAAATGGAAGGAGTGCTTCCATCTATGTGTCTTTTTCTCTCACGGCACACACCAAGCTAGAAATTGTCACCAGCCAGCTTTTATTAGTTTTGCCCAACTCTTTTACATACTACAAACTCCAACCTACATGTCTTTTCTTCATGCATCATTCTTGGCATAGTGTTTTTGAGTGGTCAAAAGTGACATCTATTTTCTTTTTCACTAGCAGAAAAGCTGGCTGGATCCCTCTGGGACATCTGGAGGTTATCTGAGCATGGAGTTTTCCTTACCCTGGATGTTGCATTTGATTGGTCTTATGTGTGAGCAGAAGAATGGGGAAGGAAGTATATAGCCTAGAAAACTCCCCCAGTCATAGCATACACTGCTAGGAAGGTTCTATGCATGCCAATTAGAGGAGGTTTCTGTGTGCTTGCTTGTGAGTTTCTGTGACACCCATGCTAAGAACTGACTGACCTGCATTAGGCAAAGGGCACAGTGCTAAAGGTGCATTAAAAGCCGGAGACTCAGAGCTTCTGCTGAAGGCTAGTTGATTAACGGTATCTCCCAGGTAGTGCCTGTTTGGTGCACATTCAAGGCCCTTTCGTGTCTTTGGGCCTAACGGTATTTTTCAGGTGGCAGATTTTGTAACTTAAAGATATCAGAGATGGGGGGAATTACTGTACAGGTCCACAAATTATTCTGTGATATGTGCAGAAGATTCTTACCCTTCCCCAAAATTGTATTCAGCAACAGGGGACAACAAAGTCTTCAGCACTAGTACAAATCTGTGTCTCTGCCATAACGTTTATGTATTGATTGATTCATTCATTTGTATCCTCCACTTCCTCCAAGGAACTCAGAACAGCATGTACTAGGGGGACTGTCATCCAGGTGCTGTTGGGCTGGCCATTTTTGAAAAGGCCTCTTGCGGAAGAGGAAAGGGTAACCAGAACTTTATGGTTCGAGAATAGATATTTCCCCCTCCTTCTTACTATTGGAATTTCATAGTTTAGAATAAACAACTGCCATCTTATAATTTAGAATATAAGCAGAAAAGAATATGTTGTGCATTGTGGTTTTAAACATTTAAAGAATCCAAAATGATGATCGCTTCATAGAATTATTTTTAAAATGTCAGTATTTGTGTATTGTTTGATTGTGATATTTTAGGTTTAATTGGAGCAGAGACAAATGCTCTTATTTGGACTTTCTTTCCTGATGCTGATTTAATCAGGTTAGCATCTCATTTCTATGCAGTTTCCTCAAAAGTAAGCACCATTAATTCAGTGGGACTTGCTTCCAACCAGCAGTGCAATACTTAATAGTGTTGCACCCTTCTTAGTTCATTGAAGTCAATGGCATTTGAAGGGGATATCACTGTAGGAGCACACCACATCTCCCCTGAATCTTGAATGGTCATGAGCCAGGTTAAAATGTTGTTTGTGATCCAGCTTCTTTCATCACTGGCCCTGGTGGGTTACAGATTAATCCCTTGTTTGAGAAGTTGCTTGCTAAGTGAGATCTGTAAACTTAGCCCAGCTGCTGGAATAGTCCTCTGTGTCTTCCTTGCAGAAAATGTGCAGTCAGATCTGCTCCATAAATACCAGAGCAAAGATGACATCCTCATTCTGACAGTCCGCGTAGCTGTCATTGTTGCAGTCATCCTCACAGTCCCAGTATTGTTTTTCACTGTAAGTTGGACTCTTCTTTCCACTTGGAAACATTGGCTGGAGCTGAAAATATATTCCCAGTTCCTGGGTTCCGATAGCAACATTCCATTTCCTTATGAGCAGTGACAGTCATATCTATCGTATAATGTCTCCCGTAGAAAATTCCATTTTTGCTCAATATAGTAAATCAGGCTTAACAAGATAATGGATTGCTGAAGGCTTTCATGGTTTCATTCTGGCATTACTTATAACTGCTATTAAGGAAAACATGAATGCTATGCTTCTCCTCACCCCCCAAGAATCTGGGTTAAGCACTCATGCTGATTACCCATGACATAAGAATGCTAGGTGTGGGTTAACCAGAGTTGAACCCCCCCACACACACCAGTAGCCATGAATCAAAACCAGTGTTTACTCCAGACTTAGAATTCTAGTTAGTTGGGGGAGGGGGAGAGAACTAACTCTAGCCAAACTACTTGCCTGCTTTTGTGTGGAACAGGTAAAGGAGCCTTAGTTTCTAAACAGGATGTTTCATGCCAGAAGGGAATGGGGAAAGGTGTGAGATGCATGTGTGAACCTGGTAAAGTGCCCTATATATACTCAAGTATAAGCCTAGTTTTTCAGCACCTTTATTCAAACTGAAAGCGCCCTCCTCGGCTTATACACGGGTATATACGATAGCAATTTTGTGTTTGTTTCCTTAACTCTAGTAGCATATGGCATCTGAGTGCCATAAACTAAGGTTTGTTGTTGCATGAACAAACTTGGGGGTATCTTTGGGATCTTGCACTCCCTCTTTCCCTCATGATCCAGCAACGTTCACATATCTAACTTTATGTTGAACTGAACTACTTACTCCTAATACTCCAGAGGGGGTTCAGAGACTGGTTTCCCTTGTCCCTCACCCTCTTATGCTGTTTCTTCACCAACTGCAGTTCACATTATGGGAATGGAACCTTGAGGAGCAGGAACAACAGTAGTATCGAATTTCCTCCCCTACAGTGCTTGTACACCAACATTTTACACTCCCTTGTTAATGCTAAAGTACTGAACCAGGAAAGTTGGAACTTCTTGTAGGGCATCTGTTGAAGGGGAGGACTGACTCTTGAAGGTTTATACTCCAAAACTCTTATTAGTTTCTGAGGTGCTATTGAACTAGCTATTTACGTAGGGAAATGCTATTAAATCCTCACCTGGGCCCATTGAGGGTTAATGGGCACCAATGGTATACTGTGGAGTACAGAAACTCCAGGTGAGAATGGAGGCAGGCTGTAGAGGGCTCTTCAGATGAAATGCTAGAATTACAGTGCTTTTTGAAGCAAACTACATCCTTCTAAGCCATTGTACCTCTGCTTAGGATGACACCATATGTTCCTGGGCATTCCCAGCTAATAATACTAATCAGAGACCTCATTCTGTGCTACAGTATGGGCTGAAATAATGATCAACAAGCAGAAGAATTACATATTGAGTGCAGGAAATTTTCCTCCCCATCATGTACGATCCCTCATAAGAAGGATGAATTTCTGCCCAGCGAGCGTAATTAATATAGATATATTAGAACAAACAGAAATAATGAAATGCCTGCTGCTGAAATAAAAAGCATCTGGAGGAAATGCAAAGAGAGAAACAGGGAGCTTGCCAGGACAAACACACACACACACACACAAAGATGGCTGCCACATACAGGTTTCACCTGACAGTTGTTTGTTTCTTTTACAGGTTCGCTCCTCTTTATTTGAGCTGGCTAGAAAAACCAAATTTCACTTATGTCGTCATATTCTGGTGACGCTGGTCCTCTTGGTTATCATTAACCTGTTAGTTATTTTCATACCTTCCATGAAGGATATTTTTGGAGTTGTAGGTACAGTATTCTCTAATTACATTTGCTTAAGAAGTAACTTACCCTGCGATCACTCTTGATTCTTCAGTTTTATCTCCTGTGCTTCATCACTGCAGGGGTAACTTCTGCCAATATGCTGATTTTTATTCTTCCATCATCACTGTATCTAAAAATTACGGACCAAGATGGATCAAAACTGACTCAGAGGATTTGGGTAAGTTTTCTCATATATCACCTCCCCCCCCCCCATTTTTTCTTTTTCTTTGTCTCAGTAATCCTTCCTAGATAAAGATTAATACTGCAGTCCTTAAAAATCAGTGGGCTTACAAGGAAGTAACTCTGCACAGGGATGCACTATTTAAAAAACTGAGGCCAGTGTAACAAAGGAAAATACATTTTTTTCACCTATTTTTAAAAGTTGAACTGCTTACAACCTGCCTTTCTTTAAATAATATCTTAAAACAGCAGACCAAACATTAGTTCCATGTGTGTTATGATAAAGAGAACTGCTATGGGAGCAGGATCATCCTCATTTATTTACTGGAAGACAACGGGACATAGCCACGCATACAAGAGAATGTTAATTCTGGTCTCACCACATTGCATTAGGGGTGCTTGTTTTTACATTGGTTGCAGGAAGTATCCACTTACTGTAGTTTATGAAAGTGATGGCTAATTTTAATAAACTCTACTGGTTAAACAAAAAGGAACTTTGATTAACTAGGGTTGCATTCAGTCATTGTGGCAGTCTCTGAAAATAAAAGATTGGATGCAATACAACATTTCCATAGATATATGAGAGTGTGACTTTCTCAGTTTTCTTCTCCCTTGACAGCTTGAAATGTCCCTGTAAAATCCTGTTCTTGGGATTTCTTTCCCCTTGGGAAGAGGAGGAGGGTATTGGACCTCCAAGAGTGGGAGAGTTGGAAAAAACCTAATTTCTTGTCATTTCATTCACAGAAATACTGCACTGGATCTAACCCAAAGTTGGTTCATTATTTATTTGTTTATTTATTTATTTATTTATTTATTTATTTATTTATTTATTTATCATACTTCTATACCGCCCTCCCCGGAGGCTCAGGGCGGTTTACATTATAACAGAAAACAATACATAAAATTAATTGTTTAATTTTTATCAATGAAATCATCACTATCTTCCCAACTCTATATTATGCTTGGGAAGTCCACATTTGGGGAAGGGGTTAAGTCCCAGTACAAAACCAAGATTTCAAAAAAACAAAACAAAGTGTGGATCTTTGAAAAGTAAAAGCAAAAAACAGATTTATCCAACTTTTGGAATCCCGGCTTGTAGAAGAATAGAAAGTCTAATTTTCTGAGGTGCCTGGGAAACTGGAGCCTGCTTGTATCAGGAGCTTTTCAACTAAGCTCCAGATGTGAGAGGAGCCAGGGGTGTGTGTGCCTGTAAGCATGGCATGGTAAGCAAGCTGGAATCACAGCCAATACCAGCAAATCTTCCTTGAATGAGAGGCTGTCATTAGATCTTAGTGCAGGCGGAGGCATTGATTAAATAACTTATAAATAGTGGTTTCACTTTGGTCCATATACATTTATCACAAATGTCATTTGCTTGCTTTTTTCCCCTGTAATCGTCAATAGAAAAGATGACCCAAACTTAATCTGTATGCAAACCTGAGCATAGTCTTAGCACTAGAACTGATTTTGATGGCCAGGGCTAAAGTATAATGTGTAATAGAATAATAATGGAGAAATTATGTAGGGAATATTTTACTCGTTATAATTTATGATTATGAATTATTAGTTATGAATTGTGATTTCCAAGTCAGAGTTTCTAGATAGTCTTGAAATCTCAGGGAGAGGCTGACTACTAGCAGCCTGCTCTAGGCCAGTGGTTCCCAAACTCTTCCAGGCTACCATTCCCTTAATTCTATAAACTCATCCCCAGTGGCCCCTACCCTACTCTACCCTATAGAAGGTATTCTTCAGAACAGTGGCTTGCATGGCCCACCAAGGCAGGTAATAACATTAAAATTCAAAACAGTAACAGTTAATGGCACATTTATTCAAAATTCAATTAAATTCTAAGCTTATTCATCAAAACTGATTAATTTGATCAGGTGATACCAGCTTTTCAAAGTGATAGTCATTTAGCAAGAATCTTAGTTAACACATTTAGTAATGGCTTCACTGTTAAGTAAATACTTAATGTGATGGATGGCTTTGATGAAGTGATACCAGTTTCCCAATGTTTGGTTCAAAGTCACTTCTTAGGTTTAGTAATATGGAGATAACTACACCAAAACCACATTCCATCTAACATGGCACCACACAAAGAAGCTTCTTAACTGCTGTCCATCTAAACTAGAAAGGACATCTGTTTTACTGCTTAAAGTGCTGCATGCGAATTCAGCTATGCAAGTTAAATGCAGCCCTCAAGATCATCTTTAAACTTAATCCATGCAGGGAAGAGAGTCCAACAAGGCAATGTCCTAGCCCCTTATCTTCCCAACTCTATATTCCACCAAAAATCAGCAACAAATACATCTCACTGCTGCTTTGTGCAGATGATCTTCAGGTCCTCTTTTCCATGATTCCCATTGCCCTGAGAAGAACTTTGAGTGCTCTAAATACTTACTGTCAAATGAACAATTTAGAAGTAAATCATGAAAAGAGTAAGATGTGCTAAAAGCATTATGTGCTAAGAGGTCAAAACCCCATATCTGGAGATTGAACAGGATCTTGCTGGAACAAGTTCAATATTATAAATACCTAGAGGTTATCTTTTGGCTTACTTAAGATTAATCATTTGTCGTCAGTTGCAGAGAAGTTCTGGTGCCATGCAGAAAGGAGGCACGTGTATTCCAGCTGCTGTAAAGATCACAGTTGGTATATGGTGCTCCATACGCATTACAGGCAATCTTTACACCATAGAGAAAGTGCAGCCAAAATTTTAAAATGCAATCTCTAATGCTGCAGTTAGATTAGAGGTGGGGATAGTTCATGTTCAGGCGAGATTATGAGTTGCAACATTAACATTTTGGCTAAAACTACATTTCTCTCAAAAGGATTTATTGAGCCTCATACTGATTGACTTCTCTGTTGCAAATGGTTTTAACAAAAAAGTTAGGATATTATGGTCTTTTAGACCAACGGCAAAAGAGCTGGTCGAGACTAGGGTTATAAGAGGTGGAAAGGCAACATGATCGTAATCTGATTTCCCCTTTTTGGGAAAAAAATTTTTTTAAATAAGATTTTAATTTTAATTTTCCAGGATTAAAGATAATGGAATACATGCAATCTACATTGTTAGTACAGAAAAAAGAAAGGTTATGCTCTTCATTTAATACATTTAGTTCCCCGTTTCAATCCCCTTTTGTATTATTTTCTTAAATAGTTCAGGTAAGGGCCCCATTTTTCTTGAAAGGCCTCTTCTGTTCTTCCTTTGACTATCAGTGTTAGTTTAGCCATCTTGGCAAAATCAGCTAATTTATTCAGCCAGTCTTCTATCGAGGGTAGTTCTTGCGTTTTCCATTTCTTGGCCAATTCTAGTCTTGCTGCTGTCGTCGCATAGAAGAATAAACTTTGTGTGTGGGTTGGGAGGCACTGCGGAGGAACACTTAATAACATAGCTTCAGCTTTCAAAGGAAATCTAAGACCCCACATTTTCTGCATAATAATATGTATTTTTGCCCAGAACTTATAAACTTTTTCACATCTCCACCACATATGAAAAAAAGAGCCTATTTTATCATCACATTTCCAACTTTTGTTGTTACAATTTTTGGCAATTTTAGCGATCACTTTTGGTGTTACATACCACCTGTAAAACATTTTATACCAATATTCTTTAAGTATTTGACTATTAGTATACTTTGGTATTCTAGACCATACTAGCTCCCATTGTTCCTATGTCACATTAGTCTCAATATTTTGCATCCATTTGATCATATATGGCTTAACCCATTCCATTTCTGTCTCATACCTTAATAACAATTTATATATTTGGCCCTGTATATGTGGTTTGTCTTGGATTACTAGGTTTTCAAACTCTGGTATTGGAGCCTCTAGATTTAACGGTTGCTGAAACTCTGCTTTAAATCTAGATATTAGTTGGTTGTACTCTAACCATTGAATTTCTACTCCTTCTTTCTTTATTGTTTGTATATCCTTGAACTTGCCGGTCTTTGATATTAAGTCTTTGTACTGGAGACAAGTCAGCCTTTTCTGTTGAGCTTTCCCAAAATATGCCTCAATTGGCGATTTCAATATTGATGGTGCTGGGGATAGTCTCTTATTATATCTTGACCATACATTCAAGAGCCCACTAATCCAGGTGTTTGCTACTACTTTTTGTTTTTGTTTTCCTGCTGGCCATAGTCTTTCATGGAAACTGTTACCCATGGTTTTTCTTTCAAATACCAATTCTCTTTTTTTTTTATAATAATTTTATTGTTTATTATTATATAAAGCATTTACAGAGAAGTTGTAAAGAAAAAGCGACCAGTTGATATGGTTTGCCATCTCTTTTAACATAGATATTTAGTTCCCATCACATATTATTCCTAGTCTAGAAGTTTTTACCATTTTTCTTAGCCAAGTGATTGTTAATACATATGAGAGTATGATCTGTTATAGGAATACATTCTGTTATTATCTTAAATGATATTAGGTCAGTCTCCTTCATAAATTGGCCCTGACCCAAGAATTACTACTGTCGTCTTGTTAATGCCTATAAAATATGGTTTGTCATCCTCTTTTGGCATACATATTAACATACATATTCAATTCCCATCGCATATTAATCCTGATCTAGGAGTTATTACCATCTTTCTTAACAAAGTAGTTGTTGATACATAGGAGGGTATAATCTATTATAAGGATATATTCTATTATTGTCTTAAATGATATAAAGTCAGTTCCCTTCATATATTGGACCTGTCCTAAAGGTTGCTACTGCTATTTTTCTCACAGGAAGCCAGGAGAATACTCCATTGTTCAGCTCATCTTTCAGGTGGTCGCAGAAAATGAAATTGTGTTTTTTTCCATAGTAGAGTGTTTCTGATTGTCCTTCTGTCAGGGCCAAAGAAATCTCTTACTTGATTCTTGCTTGTAATCGCCTTTGAGGGGGCTCTGAATCCTTTGTCAATCTGGATCTCTTCCTCTGGTCGCACAGAAATATCTCCTGATAGCTTCCTAGTTGCTGTCGCTTTTGAATAGACTCTTTTTATTTTGCTGATCCGAGTCATTTCCTGCTCTGAATAGACTTCCAGGTTTTTGGTACTTTCCTTCCGTGAATCTGTTTTCCCAGGTTCTTTAAAGATACTTTGGGTTTTTACATCTCTGGCACTCTCTCCCTCCAGTTGATTAACTTCCAGACATTGAAGTTTCACTTGATTTACTGTTAGCTGAGCTACGTCATCAGCTGGTCTCTCCGGACCTTGGGCTCCATCCAAAAGCTCCCCCTTAGTCCCACGAATTTCCTTTTCCAGCTTATTGACTGCTTTCAGTATCTCTGAGTTTCCTTTGCATAACAAATGGAAAAGCTGTGCCTTAGTTAATTCTTCCATAGTTCTAGGCAGTCACAAACTATAAACAGAAAGTCTCGTGAGGTCTCGCGGGAGCACGAGCGATCCCAAATTATCAGTTTGTAGATCTCCGTATCAAGTCAAATTCCCCCACTGAACTTTCACCCATAAATCTTCAAAGCACTCTCTTTGTTTGGTTAATGGGTATAATTAGCTGGGAGTTTCTCACTCGGCGAAAGAAGGAATTCGCTTGTGAATTGGTTGGGGGGGGGAGGGAAGAGCTTGTGGGAGAAGAGAGAGAGAAGCCAGAAAGCTTTCAATTCTTACTGTTGCAAATTCCAGCTTCTATCAGCTTCTGCTCCTGTCGATCTGGTAAATGATGGTCTGGGAAGAATGTAAGGTCGGCTGGTCGTTTCAAGCTTGTAAAGTTGTTTGCGACAAAGACGCCATTGTGACCTTGAGCACAAGCCGCTATTAATCCAGGGAGGTCTTCCTATCTCCCCACGGATCTGTAGGACCCTCAGGATGCCGTTCCCGGTTCCTGGGGCGACCGGTGAGCAGATTTGCGTATCTGTTCAGGTCAGCCAGGTGCAGAAGCCCCTGACCCTCGGCATGGCTTAAGAGCTGAACAGAAGTCCAGCTTTCTTTATGGCGCCATCTTCAGTTCCTCCAAATACCAATTCTCTTGAATGCGGTTCCCGAATCCAATCCACTATGTATGTAAGTGCTGCTGCGTCTTTGTATAGTTTTAGATTAGGAACACCTTGGCCTCCTCTCTCCTTCACATCTTGAAATATTTTAAAAGCAACTCTTGGCCTTTTTCCACTCCAGATAAATTTATTGATCACTGATTGCCATTTTCTTAGCGTTTTCTCCTGGATCTCTATTGGTAACATTTGGAACAAAAAGTTAAATTTGGGCAACAAGTTCATCTTGACCGTGGCCATTCGAGCCGACCAGGACAGTTTTGACTCGTTCCATCTTTTGATATCCAGTTGCATAGTCTTCCATAGTTATCAGTGAAGAGTTCTCGGAAGTCTTTGTCTAGGTAAATTCCCAGATATTTCACCCATTTGGGATTTGTCTCACATCCGGTTTTTCGGTTGATATTTTGCACGTCAAGATCTGTGGTTCCCTGTAAAACAATTTTTTTTCTGCTTAACATTTTTATTGAAAGTTTTACACAAGCACACAAAAGACACAAAATCTATAAAGCATTACTACCTACACCACTTAACCCCCAATAACAACTAATAATAAAGACACCTCCCCCACAAACCAAAAACATACAATAACAACAACAACAACAAAAACATTTAGGAAAGACCCCCAACCATCTACAAATCAGGTTCCTTAATTTTCGAATACCACATGCACAAAATATATTATTGAAAATCCAAATTTAACAATTAAATAATTCATTGACCATTCATAATTATAATATATATCCTTAATTAAAAATAATAATATGATGAAATACATATTTACAACTAATAAATGTTTACTTCAGAATACACTTCATCCTTGTCTTAACTAATTTATTCAACATTTATTCAACTAATTTATTCAACATAACCAATAATACTACTCTCATTTACCTTATTACTTTTAAGATAATTTACAAATGGCTCCCAATTTTTTATAAAACTATCTAGCATTTGGTCTCTCATTAATATTGTTAACTTATCTAATTCTGCATACTCCTTAACCTTGTCCAACCATTCATTTACACTTGGTATTTTTTCATTTTTCCAGTATTGAGCATAAATTATTCTTGCTGCTGAAATCATGTAAAGTAATAGTATTCTCCTTGCTTTTACTATTTCAGGATCCAAAATATTTAATAAGTATAATTCTGGTTAAGTTTCAAGTCAAGCGTTGTTATTTTCCGAGTATATTGATGGATCGGTACCCAAAATTTTTTTTGCCTCTGGACATGTCCACCAAAGGTGATAAAAAGTACCATCAACCAATTTACATTTCCAACATTTTGTTAAACCATTTTTGTATATTTTAGACAATAATACCGGAGTCAAATAACATCTATACAGCATTTTGTAGTAATTTTCCCTTATATTAGTTGCTAATGTAAATTTTATATCTCTTTTCCATACCATCTCCCATTGCTGAAGCTTAATAGTGTGCCCTATATTTTGTGCCCAACGAATCATTGATTCTTTTATCACTTCCTTCTCAGTGTCTTTTTTAAGTAACATATTGTAGATCTTTGCAATTAATTTCTCTTCTTGTTCATATATACACAGATCAGCCTCATTTTTTAAATTTTCAAACTGATAAACCTGTCTATCAGTTTTGAATTTGTCATATAACTGTCTATATAGAAACCAATTGCAGGTACCACTTGCTACTGTTATATCTTCCCTCTGTTTAAATTTTATTTGCTGTTCAGAGTAATCTAACAGATCTTTATATTTTAGATACTCCTCTGAGTGCCATTTTTCCCTACCATATAATGCCTCATGTGGCGACACCCAGTATGGAATTTTTGGCCACAATTGGTTCTTATATTTAGACCAAGTTCTAAACAGTGCCCGCCTTATACAATGATTTTTAAATGTTTGATGTATTCCTGCTTTCCCAAACCAGAGGTATGCATGCCAACCAAATTTTAAGTCATGACCTTCTAACTTTAAAATATAATTATTTCTTAACGTTAACCAGTCCTTGATCCAAACAAAACTTGCAGCATGATAATACAGTTCTAAATTTGGTAAGTTCAATCCACTTCTTTCTCTACTATCAAACAAATTTATTAACTTTATTCGTGGTTTCCTTCCCTGCCAAATAAATTTTGATAATTCCTTTTGCCAATCTCTAAATGGTTTCTCAGATGATATTATAGGGATTACCTGTAAAACAATTTTTGTTTTATCCTTATTTATTCTATACCCTGAATAATGCCCAAAGTCTTTCAATAGTTCCAGGAGAGGAGGAATTGACGCTTTTGGATTCATAACAGTACAAACTACATCATCAGCATAACATTTTAATTTAAATTCCTGATTATCGATTTTGATTCCCATGATCTCCTCTGTAGCTCTTATCTTGGTTGTCAGCATTTCTAGTACCAGATTGAATAGCAGTGGAGACAAAGGGCATCCTTGTCTGGTGCCTTTACCTATTTTGATGGATTGTTTTGTGAGCATTCCATTTATTAATATTCTAGCTTCTTGTTCAGAGTATATTTGTCTGATAAATTCCAGGAAAGTACCACCACAATCAGCTGCTATCAGTGTTTCAAACAGGAAGTCCCAACTAACGTTGTCAAAAGCTTTCTCCGCATCCAAGAATATGAGAGCAGCCTGCAACTTTTCTTTACGCACATAGTCTGCCACATTCAAAACGAATCTTATGTTGTTCCTCATTAGTCTTCTTGGCATAAATCCAGTTTGATCTTGGTGTATAACGTCTCCGATACATTTTTTCAGTCTTTCTGCTAAGATTTTTGCCAAAATTTTATAGTCCACGTTTAGCAGAGAAATTGGTCTATACGAGTTGGGTGAGTTCGTATCTCCTCCTTCTTTATGAATAAGTGTTATTGAGGCATTTTTAATAGAAATGTCATGATGCCTTTTTAACATTACTAATTCCGAACATGGAAGATCCTTCACCTTGTTACACTATAATGCTACACTATAATGCTTTACACTCTGCACACTTGAAGCAAAATATAATAAATCCTTAACTAAAAAGTGCAATTGTATTTGTAATGAAGCTCAACAGAGTCAAGTAAACATGTACTATTCCAGTGTGCTATTCAAGTATACAGTCACATTCGAGTTGGACAGTTAGCTTCAATTCTCACACAATGTCCACGTGTCCAGATAAAACATTGACTAAAGCTAGCCTTGTCGGATTCCAACAGTTCACTAACAAGTAAACTCGCCAATTACACCAGTATAGCTACTAGAATAAGGAAAAGCCAGACTAGAATAAGGAAAAGCCAGAAAAGCCAGTATCATAAAGTATTGATACTGAAATAAGAATAGGATGAGTGAACACATTACCTTAGCTGTCTGGTTTAAAATATGAGACAAATCAACTTGGACACTTTGTTAAAGGCTAATTTTAAACCTTGAACAATTTATGTAATCTGATGGTTATTTTTGTATCATTTTACTTGTTCTTTCCTATGGCTAGTCAATTACCATAATTAAAGATTTGATTTGAACTGCTGTCCCTAGTGCAGGATAGCCACCAGAAATTTCCTTCTGTAACTAAAATTCTTGGTATGCTTCCTTAAACTTTGGCTTCAGCTCAGTGTCATTTTGAAGATCAGATTCAGAAAACTTTTATTGGCATTCTACTATTCCTTAACTTCCTCAGTATCTGAAAATGGATTTATCACCCAATCTGGAATTTCCTTTGAAAGAAAATACTCAAATCACTTAGACATATCTTCATGCAGTATATCCAAATGGTCCAGGGTTGGACCAGAACCAATGGGTTGAAATTAAATCAAAAGAATTTTTGGAAGAAGTTCCTGACAGTTAGAGCAGTTCCTCAGTGGAACATACTTCCTCGGGAAGTGGTGGATTCTTCTTCTTTGGAAGTTTTTAAACTTAGGCTAAGACAGTCATCTGACAGAAATGCTGATTTTATGAACTTAGGCAGATTATGAATGGGTGGGCAGGAAGGGATGTGTCAGTGTTTGTCTCTTGTGGCCCTTCCTTGCATACTCTGGATTCTGGAGATTTTTGGTGATTTTTTGATTTTATAACTTGGGCATGAAATTGGAGTCACTGTGAGTGGGCAGGTAGTTGATGACCCTGGAGGTCCCTTCCAACTCTGTGATTCTATCATCTTGCATTCCACCTTTTCTCTTCTAGCTTGGACAGGCTCAGAAATTAGGTATATTTTCAGGAAACCAACGTGCAAAATTGGTACTTATTTAAGTTGTATAAAATCCACTCATGTAATAATGCTTTACATGGTTTGTGTGTTTGTCTGAAAACACAAAAAACTAAGTGGATACTGGATCAAAGAAACATAATGTTTGACAGAAGTAAATAGTATTTATAAAGGTCCTGAAGACTGGGGGAATTAAGGAAATACTATTTTTATTGCTACCTTTTAATATTTTTCTTTAATCTTATTACTCCAATTGTGAAGGAAAACAATGTATTGTTTCTTTATAAAGATTTGTCTAAAATGTTTTATTTTTGCCAAAAATATACTTCAATTTTCCCCAATATTTATGTTTATTTTCCCTCATGATACTGGATTTTTTATTATATCCTATTTTTGTTCTACCCTATAATTTATTTCTTTAAAATATTTTTCCTTTTTGAAAACAATTATTGAGAATGTTTAGATCCTTATGTAACCTAGATATATTAATATTGAACAGGCTGTAACAAAAATAACACATAGCTAGCTGAAAGAGGGACTTCTTAATCAACCAGTTCAGGAAAAGAAATACTTTGCTCAATACTATTTATTTATTTTTATTCTCATTTCATTAGACTTGTAGGTCGCTGCTCCTGGCCAGCTGGCTTGTGGCAGTTTACATCAGAATGACAAGTAAAAGTTTAAAAATAACTAAGTATAATACATTAAAACAATATAAAAATCTCTCCCCGTCCCCTAATCCGCCTAGTTGCCAACACCCAATAGAAGAGAACTGCTACCCAGATGGGGATTGAGGGGAGCATTTTAGGAGGAGGGACCCATGATGTCCCCTCAGCAGTTACTCCCTTCTACACCCATTGAAGTCAATGAGCTTAGAAGAGTGTAACAGCTCAGATTGCACTGTTATCATGTTAAAACAGGAGTGGAAATGAGACAGTGCTCCATACTGAATCACGTTACTTCCTCATCCATATTTATGTAGTCTTGATTTCATTTTACCTACGGTTAAAAAAAATTCTGTTGGATTTTTTTCTTTACCATGTTTATATTTGTGCTGATGTTGAAACCAATTATCAATTGATAGACATGAATTCTATCAGCTGAAATATTCTCCCATTTTGGTTGCAGGTTTCTCTCTTTTTGGCACTAGGAATCTTGTTTTCGTTGGTGAGCATTCCTCTAGTCATCTATGACTGGGTGCATTGAGGAAATACTGCTGAAGGTCATTGAAATCAGTCGGACATTGAGAAGAAACCATTCCCATTTTGCTACTCATCAAATTCACCATTTGGTCAACATGTTACATTCTTCATCAGTTTCCCATATTTAATTCAGGAAGACATTAATATTATGTTTTAGAAAAGTATTATTTTTCAACAGACCCGCAAGCTACTACATCAGTATTAAGTTTATGATGATAGTCTGATATGATAATTGGCAGTAGATATTATTTCTATGTGGTAAATCACTAAAATAACCGAAGGATGTTCTATAAATATTGTTCCTTGGTATTTACTCAAAAGGAAGAAGAGCTTTTCTTTTTGTATCATACTTTTTACTACCCAAAGAGGTCTCAAAGCAGCTTACAATTGCCTACCTTTCCTCTCCCCTCAATGGACATTCTGTGAGGTAGGTGAGGCTGAGAGAGCTCTGAGAGAACTGTGAGTGGCTGAAGGTCACCTAGTTGGCTGCATGTGGATGTGTGGGGAATCAAACCCAGTTCCCCAGATTACAGGCTGCCGCTCTTAACCACTACATCAAACTGGCTCTCAAAGGCAACGCTGAAATGCGGCCCTAAAGTGTTATAGTTCTATTTTTTTTTAATTCTTCCTGGGCATAACTGTAACTTGTATGTGAATGTAAGATGACCCCCTCATTTTTGGTTGGCGTACCTGGGGGAAAAAACCCTAATATTAGAGAAGGGTTTACGTGCCTCTCTCGAGATAATTTTGCATCTACTTAGCTATGCTAATGCATCTATGTAGCTAACATACAGCCCAGCCCTTATTCACGTAATAACTTAGACAATCCAGCTTTCTAAGCCCACTGATTTCAATGGACTTGGAAGAGTGTAACTTCTCGGCAAATCTGTGAGCAAAACTCATACAAGATTCAGCCTCAGTCATCTTTATACATCCAGTATTATTTTGTTACAACTCCTGGCAGTTCCATAGATACACTAGTTAAAGTTGATGGACCCTGAGGATATGAAGGAATTGTAAAGGAAGATTCCGGGCAATTACAGAACCATGATCCCCAGCCTGGAGCTTCAGAATTGATGACTGTGTAATGAGCCTTTGGTCTGGCTAGCAGTTGGAAAAGCATACTGGAAAAGAAGAGATTTGCCTAGACATTGGCCACTACAGTTAAAGTGGGATCCCTCCACCCCATTACAAATTACTGTACAAGTACAGAAGACATCTAGTATGTGTCAGCCAGAAAGAGACTAGGGTAGTTCTGAAAATACTGTTTTATTTCACTCAAAAAAACTGCAGAAATGTCTGAAAATCAGCCTCAGACCAATGATAAAATCAACAGCAAACCATCCATCTAGAAAGTGGACCCTGTTCCTTCAAGAAGGTGAAATGCATTATGTCAGTCTCAGAAGAAATACAGAGAAAGGTATCAGAGATACAATTTCCTTGATGCTATTTCTGAAATATATAAGAATTTTAATGTTAGAAATTATTGTCTCTTTGTGATTGTGATGTGTGTGTGACCCATGCAACAGTGGTGTGAGCCACGGGGCCCAAGTTTCACAGTTTCAGAGCTCCCTAGTCCACATCTCCTTTCGTGCCTGAGAGCAAGTGCAGGGGAAAAAGAGCCTTGCAAGACATGTGAAGGCAGGAGAACTGTAGTGAAGGGAAACAGCTAAGTTTATGGAGGGTGTTACTATTGTGCACTAAGACCTACCCAAGCAGTTGCTTACCAGATGGTGATTTAATGCTGCATGGTAAGCATAAGAAGAAAGTACCATCCATCAAATGTAGACATGCATGTGGTAACACTTCATCTTGATGAGCCTCCATTTTGGTCTCTGGAACTTCGATTACTACATGAGGTGGACGATGAAAACAGTCCTGAATCATCATTTCTGGTACATAATACCATTACCAAAATATTGACTAGGTGATGCTGTCACATAATACCAATTCATCTAAGTCATCTAAATCCCACGGACCTCAGGAAACATCTTTCCCTACCTCCCAAGAACTGAGGCCTATAAATAATACCATTTTAAATTCTGTTATTCTAGATCCTAGGTTATCTTCTAAGAACTTTGGAATTACCTCTACTGATAACATTACCTGTTCCCTTTGACATTTTCAGAAACTGGTGAAGATACTTTTCACTTTGCCAGATGTGAGGGCAGAGCCATAGATAGGCATTTGAAAGGACAGCCTGGCACTGTTACTTTCGTTTAAGGTTAATTTTGTTTTATGGGAAGACTGCTTTGTGGGTTGTTGTTGTTTGATCTTCAGCTGCTTGATAACAGCTTCAACTTGCTTTGGAAACTTTAAAAAATAAAAGTGATACATAAAAGCACTAAACAAATGGGGAGTTTAAAGTGGGAACAGTTTCACTGGCCAAAAATCAAGTAACTCCAACATGGGAGCCTAGAGCAGTTTATAACATCCTCTTCATCATTTACCTAAGGAAAAAATTATCCTACCCTTCCTGCAAGGATATTGGGGCGGTATAGAGCAGTCTCCCTTCCTCCATTTTATGCTTGCAACAGTCCTGTGACAAAGATTGGGCTAAGAAAAACTCACACAGTAAACTTCCGTAGAAGAAGGGAGTTTTGGACTCCCAAGATCTTAATCCATCTGCTATCCCGTGTGCTCCCAACACTCAGGCCTGAGGAGTAATACAAACATGGAAATCTGTTGAACTCTGAGATTTTGTTTACAGTGCAGTGTGTTATTTCCTTTCATTACATCTCCTTGAAGTCCATTGTATACTGATGTCAGTTTTTATTGCAATGTCCTTGAACTTATTTTATATATAGAAGAAATACTCTGTAAATTTTTTAAAGTTTAATTTCCAGGGAATTACACCCTGCATCTCATACCCTGAGAAAATACCCTTGAATGGAGGCCCTGAGGCACCAACGTCCAAATCCAGACTTGATGTGTGCAGCAGATAAATGAGTGCCAAGATGAAATTTGTAAATTCAAGTTTTCATTTGTACTAATGTTCTTGTACATTCGAAATCTCCTAATTAAGAGGCTCTCTACCTCAACTCTTTGTATGGAAAAGATTTAAAACTGATAAGAACACAGAAGAAATGACAAAACAAAGACAAATTTAGTTGGCGTGGACACCCAGCGAAAGAGCTAACAAACCAACCAAAATAAGTTTTAATTCCCATCCAAGTGGATGGGAATTCAAATGTTTTCACTTCAAATGTTTTCTAGAACATATGTATGGAATATGACAATACAGAAATAGAAGTGTCATTCTGTTTTAAGTGTCCATATTGCAGAGACCGGATTTGCAACAAATGAAGAGAACATTTTAACTGAACTGAGGTTGCAATCTGAAGAGTTATGAGGTAATCTGTGAGCATGCACAGGCCTTCTGGAAATACCCCCGCCCAGTAATTGGTCCAGCTTCCAATGCAGCAGAAGGGTTTATATTCCACTAAAAATGGAAGCAGGACTCTGGTGCAGTTATGAAAGCACTTATATGTGCTTTCTTGTAGCCCAAGTTATTTCAGTGCCTGCTACTAAGTATAGAAGCCTATATTTGATTATTTTTTTAAATTTTCCTCCTCACTTTATGAGGAAAATTTGTGAACCACAATCCTTTGCCCTAAGGATCAACCAGTGTTTGCTTTATCCAGTTTAAACTCTGGAGCACTTGTCCTACTGATATTCAGACACCTGTATATATTTTAACCAAAAACTCAAATTATAAAATTGTACATAGTTAACCTGTAGTATGGTTTTCATAACTGCTATTGTAAATATTTTGCCTCTTTTTAGTATATGTAGAACTTTAAAGTGTCTTAAGATTTATCACTTCCTTAGTTCTTTAAAGTGCTTTGCAAGTATTATCCTCATTCATCTTTACAACCACATTGCGAGATTAGTCAATAATAGCCCCATTGTACAGATGGGGAAACTGAGGCCAAGCAAGATATTGTATTGTTCATAGCTGAACACGGATTTGAACCTGGGTTTCCATTCTAAAACCAACGTTTTCTCCACCTGACCATTTTGAAGGGTAGTATGAAAAGTCATTTATTTCTGGACCAGAAATAACTTACAATATTTAGTCCTAGATTCCTGTCTTAAAGCAACATATCAAAAATACCCTGTTATGGTAGTATAGGTTAATGACAGCCAGTATTATCTTGGGATAATACTGGCATGTCTCCAGTTTAAGAAGCTTTCTTCCAAATTAAGATGCTGTTCCACTGGAAAAAGCCTTTAGACTTTGCTGAGTGAAATAATGGGATACATACCATAGTAGCATGGTTGCAGGTAAATTGGTAAGCAGTGCAAAGAACTAGATCACAGCACCCATGGGATCCTAAAATGGGATTGAGGAAGACAGTTAGACAAACAGCTAGTTGATACCATGTGTTTGAAAATCAGTTTATATTTTTTTAAAATTACCCCACTGGATAAGGCTTCATGACTTCCTTTTTAGTTTTAGTTTCCCGCTGTCAAGATACAGCCAACTTACGGTGACCCCATAAGGCTTTCAAGGCAAGAGATGTTCAGAGGTGGCTTGCCATTGCCTGCCTCTCCCAGCAACACTGGACTTCCTTGGTATCCCATGGATGTAATAACCAGGGCTGACTCTGCTTACCTTCCAACATCTGACAAGACCAGGCGAGCCTAACCTAACAAAGTGAAAACAATGACTTAATTAGGAGGTTGTAATTAATTTTAAATAGTTAAAGTTACAGAAAAGTTTAAAGGAAAGTAAGAATCCCACCTACATTCCTGTCCTGTACCAGCCTCAATTTACAACCTGCCCTATCTTTTCTTTCCCACTCCCCTGCCTAGAATCTTAGTTTAAATGATTTTAACAAGAGATAGGTAAATTCATGGTGATTGTTGTTTCAGTGGTCCTTTGCCATGATTCGGAATGAAACCTCCATATCCATAATCAGGCCACACTGCTGAAATAGTAGGAATGGATTTCTTAGAAACATCTAGCTTGTTTCTGTAGGGAACAGGATACTAAACTAGGAAGGGTCCTGAACCAGCAGGGCTCTTCTGTTGTAAGAGCTTGACTGTAAAGGCCTTTACCAACTGTAAACTTCTAGCACAAACTGAAGTCTTTCTTGATCATGTCTGTGGCAGGAAAAACATATTTTCTTCCTATTCAGACCACAATACATTATCCCAGGGAAATGGGAGAGGAAAAGCAATGTACTTCTCACAGTTCCTATGTATTGATCCTGTATTGCACTATTCCTTGAAAACCAAATACAATCTGGATTAGACGGAGGGGGGAAATCTATTTTTTCTTCCCTTTGTCCTGTGAACCATGAAACAGAATGTATTCCTTTCCCCTGAGAAAAATGGGGGGGGGGGAGAGACTTGCAGACCTCTGACCACCAATTACATTTAGAAATAAGCATTTTTAGAGTGCCTATCATCTGAAAAATAACTTCTTCATCTTTAATTTTTTAGCTGAATGTGCCCATTGTTTCTCAGTGTATGGCCTTCTATTATCAAATGTGAAGATGATAACACTGAATGACTTTGTTAAATGCTGGACTGTTGGGACCTTGAGTACTCTCACATGCTGTACACATCCCTGAGTCTTATTTTCTTTGCTTTTTAAAAAAAGCAGAATCTATGCAGTTGTGTTGTACTGTAGGAAATGTTTCTGTGTGTATGTATATATATTGTAAATAAATAGGATGCTTTCTATTTTTGCAGTCATGTACTCCATAAAATGATAGTGTTGAGATAGTCTGTCCGTATGAATATAAAATTATGTAACCAAATCTGAATAGTAGCATCAAAGCCTTAGCTTCACATAGTTGACTTTGCCCCTTCCAATCTGTCCAATATCATTCTACCTTGTAACTAAGTTGCCTAAAGCAAATCTTGCATTGTTTACTGTTGCACTTGTCTAAGAGCACAATCCAGTGAATTGCCAGAGATTAGTCCTTATTGCTGAATATTTCTTGATCTGGATCATTTAAAACAAAAGCTGCACCTTTGAGGTATCCATTTATATTTTGTACTGTAATCTAGACTTCTATGTGGCTTAGAAATACATATGAAGAATGACCCTGTCTTGTACTATCAGACCATTGGCTTGAGTGCTGTCTGTCCAGTCCCTCCCTGTTAGTTGGATTCTTTTCATGGTAGATGCTGCAGACTCTACCTGTAAATTATGATCCTTCCCACACATATCTCCTGATCAGGATGCCATCTATGACTGCTGGTGCTGTCCAGAATTCATTTTGAAGGGGTGTTACCCTAGAATTTTGTGTACATGCCCCTGAAATGGTGAAAATAAAATGTGCAGCTCCATGACACTAGGAGCATGGTGGGAAAACAAAAATGTTGTACAGAGACAGAATCAGAGATAGAAGCAGAGAGATAAAAAATGTGGCACAGACTGAGTATTTTTAAATGCTTTTTCAAAATGTTAAAATTCTAAGATGCTGAATGGAAACCATCCCTCCCCCTTTTCTCATCTATCTGTACATACACAGAATACTATACTTTCTATATGCTCATTTCAGGCATTAAGGAAGTGCCCAAAAGTAAGCATGGGGGGGGGGAGTTGGCTTATAACATAATTGCTCCTCCCTTCTATCAGTTAGATGTAATGACTACTAACCAGTTATATGAATTAAGTGCTTCATTGTTAGCAGGGAATGCTCCATCAATATAATAGAATTGTCAGTGTAAAATATTACTTCAAACAAAAAAAGGCATACTCTGCTGGCCCCAAACAAAAAAGGGCATTCTCTGATGGAGTCCTGTGGAGCTTTAGATCACAGCCAGCTGTAACAAACATGATATTGTTACTGCCCAAAACAGTTCTGTGTATAGGGTCCACGGATATGCTGTCTCATGTTTTTAACAAATCCTTTAGGGCACTTTGCTAATTACTCAGATTATTTGGTTTGTTTCTTAGGATGTAATCTATGATTTAGAAGGAATTGGATTGTGCTGTTTAATAGTACTGGGAACACCTTTCTATGCTCTCAGCACATACATGAATCTGAATTTCTCCTTCATTTTATAAGTGATCTCAAATACCTTATGTAACATACTTAAAACCTGTGCAGTATGTTGTTATTCAGTATTTCAGTGGTATCCTAATGATTTCAAATAAATTCTTGAACATGTTCCAGGCTTGTTTTGAAAAAGGACAAGCTCTTACGGTTTTAAACATGAGCACATCTTTCAATGGAAAGATTTCTAAATAGTTGCATGTCAGATTACTATATCTCTTTCTCCCTTTGGCACTGCAGATCACCAAACAGAATCTCTTTAGAAAAAAAATTTTTCTTCAAAAACTGAATTTAGATTGTTTACATTAGATCTTCTTTCTGAAATCCTAAACTATATTTGGGTATTAATGATATCTAGCTGGTTATTAAAATGTTGCTCTGGCCCATGTCGTCATTCTCTGTATTGTTCATATTTAACGTTCTTGTAAATTATGTTGTGTGTAAATAAAGCACTGCAATCAAGTCTGAAATCTGTTATATCTTTGTCCCCTATGCTTTTTAACATCAACTTAAAACCACCGGGTAAGGTCAACCACAGTTTAATCTGGGTTGTCCTCAATATGTGGATGACCTGGACCTCAGACCTCATGCTCTATCAATAAGTTATGGTGCTCCCCACATGTGATGTGAGCCTGTGGAAGACACTCAGCTGTATCTCACACTTCCAGCTGACCCCAAAAAGCTGTAGAAACCCTGAACTTGTGTCTGGAGGCAGTTTTGGAGTGAATGTAGTCTAATAAACTGAAGTTTAATTCTGATGAGACTGATGTGCTATTAGTGACTGGAAGGTCGGACCTAGGACTTACCTGTAAGGTGTCATCCAGGATTTGCATTTCCCTTGAAGCAACAAGTATGTAGTATGAGTACTCTTGGGCCCAGGACTACTTTTGGATAAACAGGTAACAACTTTGTGCAGGAGTGTTTTTTGGCCAGCGTTGACTGGTTAGCCAGCTGCATCCTTTCCAGGGGGAGGGGGACTCTGGCCACTATAGTATATACTGTTTACATCTGGATTAGATTACTACAGTGCAGTTTGTGTTGGGCTGCCCTTGAGGTATTCAGAATCTTCAACTGGTGCAGAATGCTAGAGCAAAGATGTTTGTAATGGATAGTCACAGCATGATGCCCTAGAACTGACTATTCTGGTGTTTGAGGCTTTAAACATTTTCATTGAATATGACATCTTGCCCAGCATTCCTGAAAACTGTGGCATTTCTAGAGGTCATACTGTCTGTCTGAAGGAGCTAATTTTGCCTGCTGAACTTGTTTATGCTAGTACAGTCAGTACAATGTGGGATGCTGCTCTGAGAAACTTCATGGAAAGTTTTATGACCTTTCGGCTTAAGAGGACATGGAATCAATGAGAGAGAGAACGTGCCCCTGAAGTGATGCCCAAGAGACTGCTATTCTTTTTATTCCTGCTTGTTCCTTAAATCTTAACTAGCTATTTGTTCTTTTACATATTCTCTTAAAAACCACAAAAAGGATGTAATACTTCAGATTCTCTTTTTTATACTATAGGTGAATGGATTCTGTTGATGGATTCTCTGCTGTTTCTATTAGACTAAAGTCTGGCAACCAAGATAACTGGATACTTTGGTGGCTTCCTAGATCCTGGTCTGTCTAGCCTTCCCAAAAGGGACGTCTGAAATATTGACTGAAGTTGGTCAGTTGGACCATATCATTCCAGCCTTGGTTCACCTACACTGGCTTTCATTTTGTGTCCAAACACAATTGAAGATGCTGGTACTGAGATTTAAAGTTCTATATAATTGGGACCAACATACTGAAGCAATACGGTGTACTGCCATCTTGTGGCAATAATGTTAATGATACAAGGAATTTCATTGAACCAGGACCATAAAAATATAGGGAAATGTATACTAATCGAAAGTTTGAAACAAATGCTGTGCATATGTTCATCTGATTTCTGTGGGGACACAATATTTTGAAGAGTGCTTAAAATGACTTATTTTAATCAACACATTCACACTTTTTTTCTAGGATATATTAACCCCACATGTGTGTTTGTGTCCGCTGGCATGCCAGTGGCTGCGCCTGCCTCCCCCCCCCCCCCCTTAGCAGCAAGAAGCTAGCCGGACCGCGAGCAAAGTGGGCAATTTGGCGGCCGCTTATCTCGCGGCCTGGTGATATTCTCGCTGCGGAGGGGGGGAAGCAGGCGTGGCCGCCGGGCCGCGGCCCAGGGGTTGACAACCCCCGATATAGAGGATTTATTTATTTAGATTTCTATACCGTCCATTTCTTTGCAGCTCTGGGCGGTTTACATTGAACATTATATAATACAACTTACATGGAACAATATATAGACTGTAATATCAACTTTCAAATCACATTATTATAATATAAAATAATAATTAACAGTAACATTGGAGGTTGGTTCTTTCAGTCATGGAGTCTGGGGATCTGGGGGTTCAGCAGCTGTTCTAAGTCAGTTGGCCTCAAGCAAATGCCTGGTGGAAGAGCTCTCTCTTGCAGGCCCTGCGGAACTGTGGAAGTTCAGGCAGGGCTCTGATCTCCTCAGGGAGCTTGTTCCACCAGGTGGGGGCCACAACCAAGATGGCTCTGGCCCTTGTTGAGGACTGACGTGCTTCTCTGGATGGAGCAGAGTTGTTATCTCTTGCCCCGGAGGGACGGACCAGATACAATGTGAAGAAATTCTATCTAAACATCCAGAAGAAGTTCCTGACACAGAAGTTTCTCAGTGGAACAGGCTTCCTTGGGAGGTGGTGGGTTCTCCATCTTGGAAATTTATAAACAGAGGCTGGATAGCCATCTGACGGAGAGGCTGATTGTGTAAAGATTCAAAGGGGTGGCAGGCTACAAGGGATGAGCGATAGAGTTGTCAGTGTCCTGCATAGTGCAGGAGGTTAGACAATATGACCTAGGAGGTCCCTTCCAACCCATGATTCTTCCTGATTGGCCCTCCCTGGGGTTGTGCTGCTAATATGGAGATAATGAGGGCCAATAACTTCAAATTTCACTTTGCCCATGAGGGCTAATCAGCTCAAATTGTATATAAACAACTTATACTCTACCTGATTGCCCCCCCTCCCGGAACTATTCCCCCAATGGGAGATGGCCCTCAGCCATGAATGGCCACCCTGGTAGTTTAGCCCCAATCAGGAAGGACCCCTAAGCCAAGGAGAGATAATAAAGATCAGCTCTCCACCTTCAACTTCCTTCTGGTTTCAGAAGTTTGCTGGGTGGAAGAGAAGGCAGCCTCAAAGCATGCTCCGCTACCAGTAAGATGCCCTGGCCTCCTGGCCTCTCTCAACTCAGAAGCCATGAAAGGGGAGCAAGCTGCCTCCTGGGGCAGCCTCTTTGTGCCTCCTGAAGGGGGGGGCACTGTGGAAGGCTCAGAAGTGCCCCCCTGCTGGACCTCTGGGATCCAAGGCGGCCAGGAAAAACCTCTGCCCTTGTAATGTTTACTCGTGAGTAAGTCATGGGAGGTTTGCTATTTGCAGTCTGAGAAGGGAGGAATGCTTTGTGGGTAACCATCACAGGAAATTGCAGGAGGGAAAATAATGCTGATGTGGGAAGATGTAGACTTTCCTTTTCCATATGGATACCACCTTGGTCTTGCAGCAATCTTTCCAAGACCATCACAACAAAACAAATTTGAGACCAATGGCATGGAAGATGAGGAAACTAGATGGGGCACAGAAGCACCATCAGGCCATGGGGACATGTGGAGAGGGGGGATACTGTCTCCCAGTAGCACCTTCCCAGTAGGAGAGTTGGTTTTTATATCCTGCTTTTCACTGCCCCAAGTAGTCTCAGTGTGGCTTATCGCAGCCTTTGATTCCTCTTACCTCTTCTCACCCCGTGAGGTAGGTGAGGCTGAGAGAGATCTGAGAGAAACTGCTCTGTGAGAACAGTTTCTAACAGGACTGTGACTAGTGCAAGTTCACCCAGTATGTGGAGGAGCAGGGAATCAAATCCAGCTCACCACATTAACCACTACACCAAGTTGTACAAATTGCCATTACCTTAAAGAGTTGTAGCTAGAGCACAGGCAGAAGAAGCTGTTGCAGGAGGATGGTGTAAGCCTTTTTTGACTTGCTCATTGACTATTATGGGATTCTTTCCCTTTAAATTTGGGACTCTCAAAGCATTTAGCTGCACTGGATGAGTTCAAATCCCCTGGGCCGGATGAAATGCACCCAAGAGTGCTCAAAGAACTTTCCGGAGAACTTGCAGAACCCTTGTCCATCATCTTTGGGACCTCTTTAAGGACTAGAGATGTCCCAGAGGACTGGAAGAGAGCAAACGTTGTTCCGATCTTCAAGAAAGGGAGGAAGGATGACCCGGGAAACTATAGACCAGTGAGTCTGACCTCTGTTGTGGGGAAGATAATGGAGAAGATATTAAAGGGAGCAATCTGCAAACATCTGGAGGACAATTTGGTGATCCAAGGAAGTCAGCATGGATTTGTCTCCAACAGGTCCTGTCAGACTAACCTGGTTTCCTTTTTTGACCAAGTGACAGGTTTGCTGGATCGTGGAAATACGGTTGATGTCGTTTACTTGGATATTAGTAAAGCTTTTGATAAGGTTCCCCATGATGTTCTGATGGATAAATTGAAGGACTGCAATCTGGATTTTCAGATAGTTAGGTGGATAGGAAATTGGTTAGAGAACCGCACTCAAAGAGTTGTTGTCAATGGTGTTTCATCAGACTGGAGGGAGGTGAGTAGCGGGGTACCTCAGGGCTCGGTGCTCGGTCCGGTACATTTTAACATATTTATTAATGATCTAGATGAGGGGGTGGAAGGACTACTCATCAAGTTTGCAGACAACACCAAATTGGGAGGACTGGCAAATACTCCAGAAGATAGAGACAGAGTTCAACGAGATCTGAACACAATGGAAAAATGGGCAAATGAGAACAAGATGCAATTTAATAAAGATAAATGTAAAGTTCTGCATCTGGGTCAGAAAAATGAAAAGCATGCCTACTGGATGAGGGATACGCTTCTAGGTAACACTGTGTGTGAACGAGACCTTGGGGTACTTGTGGATTGTAAACTAAACATGAGCAGGCAGTGTGATGCAGCGGTAAAAAAGGCAAATGCCATTTTGGGCTGTACCAACAGGGGCATCACATCAAAATCACAAGATGTCATAGTCCTATTGTATACGGCACTGGTCAAACCACACCTGGACTACTGTGTGCAGTTCTGGAGGCCTCACTTCAAGAAGGACGTAGATAAAATTGAAAGGGTACAGAGGAGAGTGACAAGGATGATCTGGGGCCAAGAGACCAAGCCCTATGAAGATAGGTTGAGGGACTTGGGAATGTTCAGCCTGGAGAAAAGGAGGTTGAGAGGGGACATGATAGCCCTCTTTAAGTATCTGAAAGGTTGTCACTTGGACAAATACAATCTAAGCAACAATCTTGAAGTGTTTAAAGGCCATGTAAGGAACAGATTTGCATTACCAAATTCAAGTGAACATGAATCAAAGAACTACGGACTGAAAGATATTATCAAGGAAGAATGTACCACGCCCATTCCTATAGTCAAAATAAAATGTCTACATGGATGTGAAGTCCTGGATACATTAATCCATATTGTATTAGACAAGCCTGGACAGGCTTTTCAGTCCAACGAGCTGCTATTCAGAATTTTTTGACAGATCTAAATTCAAGATGCAGATCTAAGTTCCTAACTATAAAATCAATGTTATGTGAAAGTTTTACCAAACTTGCTAAAGTTGCTGATGTAGTTGGGAATATGCTGAGAATAAACATTCTCTGTTTATCATTAAAGAAGGGACAAGCTTAGATTTCCATAGTATAATTTATCTTTTGGTATTTAGTTACGTTTTTCCTCTGATTCGGATGTTTGTTATGCCAATAAAGGAGACCTGAGACAAATATGTATGTATTTATTTACTTATTTCTTGGATTCAAATCAGTTTACATCATTCCCTTCTCCATAGGTCAGAATGTATGGGAAAAATAGATGGACACATATTTGGCATTAAAAAAGCAGCATTCAAAAACCTGCAAGAGAATACTTTATATAGCAATGTCTGTCACTCTCCATGTCTCCAATGAAATGTGCTCTGCTCTACAAAGGATTTAATCACAACAAATCATAGCATCTATTGTGCCACAAAATTCCCTAGTGCGCCTGTGCTTGCTATCTCTGTCTATTAAGGACATCCCCCTGCCTAATTCAGAAAAGTTGGCTTTTTGTATCCTGCTTCTTACTAGCCAAAGGAGTCTCAAAATGGCTTGCAATTGCCTACCCTTCTTCTCCCCACAACAGACAACCTGTGAGGTAGGTGAGGTTCTCAGAACAGTGGCTGGCCCAAGGTCACCCAACTGGCTACATGCAAAGGAGTGGGAGTCAAACCCAGTTCTCCAGCCTAGAGCCCACTACTCTTTACTACTACATCAAGCTTGCTCTCAAGAGAAGGGCTGATGTCAAGCCCATCTTCTTAGTCTCTTCTGCCTGCCCACTTGGCCTGGATCCGTTTCAGCAAAGAAGCATCTTGCAGTGGAGAGTCTCACCTGAGGGACATACAATTAACCTTTTTGAAATTAAATATCCATCTGATGGAGTCATGAAACAGATTAACAAAGCCAGAATGATACCCAGAGCAAGCCTATTAAAAAACAGGCCCAAAAGAGACATCGCTAGTAACCACATACGGCTCTCAACTTAAAACAGTTCAACACATGATCAGTGACTTCTACAGGATATGTACTGGGGGACAAACCTTTTCTTGCACATAAACAATACCCCAATTTTAAACAATTCCTCACTCATGATAATACAACATTTAACTAAATCACGTACACTGATACCAGATCTTGCAATAAACCCAGATACCTTTTCTGCTACATACACCGAGGCAACATGATCACTGGGCCTAACAACATCAGGTAAGCTATCTCAGGTGCATTCTCTTGCTCATCTAACATTGTGTATGTTGTTACATGTCAACAATGCTCTTCCATTCTCTACATAGGTCAAACCCTATGGCAAAGGATAAATGGACACAAATCTAACATAAAGAATCATAAGACTGAGAAACCTGTAGAAGAGAGTTTCAGTTTTCCAGGACATTAAATGAGAGACCTCCAAGTAGCTGTTTTATTGCAAAAGAATTTCAGGAACAAACTGGAAAGGGATTGCTGAATTACACTCACATTTCTTCTTCATCAGTATTTAACAGGGATATTGGCTTTTTATATATCTATAATAATCTTCTATGCTAATCTCATTCCACCTTTACATCTATATAATCATAAATCCTCAATTTTTTGTATTTGATTGTATTTCTAAATTAGAATGATAAAATGGAATAGTGATTGCATGTCACGCAATGAGCAGAATTATAGAATAATAGAGTTGGAAGGGAACTCATGGGTCATCTAGTCCAACCCCCTGCACTATGCAGGACACTCACAACCCTATCGCTCATCCACTGTAACCTGCCACCCCCTTAAGCTTCCACAGAATCATCCTCTCCATCAGATGGCTATCCAGCCTCTTCTTAAAAAGATGGAGAACCCACCACCTCCCAAGGAAGCCTGTTCCACTGAGAAACCGCTCTGTCAGGAACTTCTTCCTGATGTTTAGACGGAATTTCTTTTGAATTAATTTCATCCCATTGGTTCTGGTCCGTCCTTCCAGGGCAAGAGAAAACAACTCTGCTCCATCCTCTGTATGGCAGCCTTTTAAATATTTTAAGATGGCTATCAAATCTCCTCTCAGTCATCTCCTCTCCAGGCTAAACTGACCAAGTTCCCCCAACCTTTCCTCATATGTCTTGGTTTCCAAACCCCTCATAAATCTTTGTTTCCCTCCTCTGGACACGCTCCAGTTTGTCTATATCCCTCTTCAACTGGGGTGCCCAAAACTGAACACAGTACTCCAAGTGAGGCTGAACCAGAGCAGAGTAAAGTGGTACCATCAGCTCCTGTGATCTGGACACAATGCTCCATTTGATACAACCCAAAATCCCATTTGCCTTTTTAGCCTCCGAGTCACAATGTTGACTCATGTTCAATGTATGGTTTACGTAAGACTCCTCGATCCTTTTCGCTCATGCTACTGCCAAGACAAGTCTCTCCCATCCTATATTGGTGTGCTTGGTTTTTCCTACTTAAATGCAGAACTTTACATTTGCCCCTATTGAACTTCATTTTATTCAGTTTAGCCCACTTCTCGAGCCTATCAAGATCATCCTGTATTCTGTTGCTGTCTTCAGTTGTGTTTGCTACTTTTCCCAGTTTAGTATCGTCTGCAAATTTAATAAGTATCCCCTCTAAACCCTCATCCAAATCATTTATAAATATGTTGAACAACAGAGGCCCCAGGACAGATCTCTTGGGAACTCCACTTGTCACTCTTCTCCAAGAGGATGCTGAACCATTAACAAGTACCTGTTGGGTATGATCTGTCAACCAGTTATCAATCCACCTGACAGAATTAGGATCCATACCACATTTTACCAACTTGTCAACAAGAATATCATGTGGATATTATCAAACACTCTACTGAAATCCAGATAAACTATGTCCATAACATTCCCCTGAGTAAAGGTAAAGGTATCCCCTGTGCAAGCACCGGGTCATGTCTGACCCTTGGGGTGACACCCTCTAGCGTTTTCATGGCAGACTCAATACGGGGTGGTTTGCCAGTGCCTTCCCCAGTCATTACCGTTTACCCCCCAGCAAGCTGGGTACTCATTTTACCGACCTCGGAAGGATGGAAGGCTGAGTCGACCTTGAGCCGGCTGCTGGGATTGAACTCCCAACCTCATGGGCAAAGCTTTCAGGCGCCTGCCTTACCACTCTGCGCCACAAGAGGCTCATTCCCCTGAGTAGTAGAATGCAATATAATTTGGAATGGTAGGCAATAATTTTTCTGGTCTGGTGACAAGGGAGACATAACACTTCCTGGCTGAGAGGGGACGGATGGAGTGTAACAACAGTGTCTTAGGGAAGTCCTCTCAGCATGCCACTATTAAGGATACACCGATCTCCAACTCTGATATATTTATGTGCTTCGCTGTGTTTCCCCTCAGAATTAAGCCCAAACATATGGTAGCCATTATAAACGAAGTTTGTTATTCCTGTTTGGTCCTTTGATCTGTTAAATATCTTCATCATGCTGTATGTTAATTTACGGCTCATCTTCTGCCTATACGGGTGGACTGGTAAGTTCCAGTTTGTATCTGAAGAAGTGCGCGTGCACACAAAAGCTTACACCTTGAAATAAAACTGCGTTGGACTTAAAGGTGCCCCGGGACTCGGAATTGGTTCTGTTAACATAGAACCGGTTTCCGCAGAGAACCACCACCCCCCCCCCCCTTTTTTTTTTTTTCTTGTTCCTCGGAGGGCTTTCATTGCGCTTGCGCACAGCTCTCCCACTCTGTCCTTCGCTTTTCCTCCTCTCGGGTAGGGAACGGGGAGGACCTTCCCGGAATGCCCTTGGGTAGTTGTGGAGCCGCTCTGTCGTGTCTCTCTGGTAAGTAGCGCCGCGTCTCCGCCCGCCCCTGCCGCTTCAGCTCGGCCGCAAAAGGCGATTGGGCAGCGCCGCCGTGCGGCCTTTCCGTCTGCGGAGGAGGCGCTCTCTCGATGCTCTACCGTTGCCGCGAAGGGACATGTGACCGGGGAGCTGGCTCAGAGCAGAACGCGCGCAGGGGGGAGGCGGAGGCGGAGGCGGAGGAGCGGCCTACTTCCTTCTACTAGTCCTGCTGCCGCCGCTGCCGCGCGAGGAGGGCCTGTCCGACGCGCCGCGGAGGCGCTGAAGGCCCGAGAGCCTCCATGTTGAGGCAGCCCTAGCGGAGCATCTGCCCAAGCCGTTCGCTCTGAAGGTGCCGCCGGGTGAGAGACGGGGGAGGAGGAGGACGGCGGGTGCCGGCCGGGGGAGGGGAACAAAGGGAGGGGGGAGGGAGCGGGCGGCCTCTCGGCCAGGCCTTGGGGGGAGGGGGAGGACGGGCCGTGCAGCGCCTCCTCTGCCCCCTCGGCCGCGTCCTTGTCCCGGCGGCAGAGGGGAGGATGGGGGGGGGGCAGGTGAGACCCCGCTGCCGTCTCCCCCGGCGGGGCGGGGGGGGGGAGTCCTTAGGGAAGGCGATGGCGACGGCGAGACCGTAACGCAGCTGCGGGGCCCGGCGGTGAAAGTTTCATTTTCTGGCCTTCGGTAACAAAAGTTAGGAGCCGAGGCAGTTGCGGAAAGGGGCAGGATTCACGCCCGCTCGCTGCCTACTTTGATGCGCAGGAGTAATTCGCTGGCAGCCAAGCGGCCGGGGTGAAACACCGTGGCCCTGCTCGGAGCTTTCCTTTGTCTCAAAGGTTTCCCATGCAAACCTCTGCTCGCTGGAGGCCCTGGCTTTATACCATGTTCTTGACTTCTGGAATTGGCTTTGCACAGGAAGAGGAAGGAGCAGGAGTCCAGTAGCCCCTTAGTGACTTTATCGAGTGTTGATCAGAAGCAGCAAAACAAATTTTACGCCCAGTGGTACCTTTGTTGGTCTTAAAAGTGCCACTGGACTCAAAATTGGTTTGTTAAGACTTTCATTGGACTTTTAAAGTGCTACTGGACTTTTTTCCTGCTGCCACAAACAAACACAGCTACCCATCTTGATCTGTCTCCATGAGCAGAAATGTTAGGGGCAGTTTAAGCTGTAGGTTAGGTTCGGTGGTTCATTTCCTCCAGAAAACAGATACCTGTTCACCAGTGGGTAAATTCAACACCAGATATTTTCAGGGATATAGAGGAAGGAAAGGCTTCTGAAAATAGTATCAATTGTTGTCAGCATACTGTTAGTGTTATTTGTTCTTAAATAGACTATCCTGACTATTACAACAGGGAAAACAAAAAGAAATTGGAAAGGCTGCTGTCCAATCTGCATTATAATAGGAAATGCTTAATGGAGGAAACTTTCACTTTCTATTGCCTGAATTACAAGAATTAGCATACTGCCTCTCAGCAATTCACCCAAATTGCAGTGGTTAGCTTCAAGCATTTTAAGAGTGTTCTAGGGCAGTCTGAACTTGGAAACAAGTTCCATGACATTTAGTTTGCTGTACTTAATCATCATTTTATAATATTTTCAGGTTCTTTGTTTTTAGTATAGTGAGTGCACTATAGTGTTGTAGTAGTGGCCTTCCCTGTTTATTTACTGATGCAACCAGGATGAATTTTTATTCCCATAGGTTCTTGTGTTTTTTGTCTGCAAGGTGTGATAAGTTTGAAACGTATCAAAATATTTTAACTCCTCTTCAATTTCAACTTCAGAATGTTGTGAATCAGTTTTTATTGGCAGGATATAGCTTGATGCTACACATTAGTTTGCTTAATAGTTTGTCTGCTTTTAAATTATGTTTTCTGAATCTCAGATTATTGTTTGTATTTTATGTGTCTGGTGTCCTGTTTTGGGTGACTTTGTGTGGAAGCCACATAGCACCTATAACTAACAAAGAGTGGTGTAGCATTAAAATATGAGGGAAATCTTTAATTTTCCCACGAGCCTCTCTTCCTGCACTAGAATTGTGCTATTTAATAGCTAGTGTTGAATACTGCTTAGTGTCTTAGTGGGATCTAGGAGACCCAGGTTCAAATTCTCCCTCTGCCATGGAACTTACATGGTGACCTTGGGCCAATCACAAATTCTCAGCCTAACCAATATCCTGGTTCTGTTGTATGGATAAAATGGAAGAGAGGAGTATGGTGCGTAAGCTGCTTTGAGTCCTGATCGGGGAGAAAAGTAGAATATAAATGATGTAAATAACTGCACTTCAGTTAATTAGACTCCTTTCTGTGTATGGATAGAAAAGAACAGGGAGGTCTTTGAGTGCGTCTCACAGTGCAGAAACTAATATTTCCTTGCTTTAGCATGGTTTAGGAAATCAGGCACAGAAAGATATGTATTTCAGAGTTGTATTTTTAAGTAATGTAGAAGTTCTTCTCAGTGGCTGAAAGTTAGAATGAATAGAAATGGAGATCAGAATTTTTTTCAAGGATTGTTATATTCAGGCGGATAGCATACTGCACAGTTGTTTTGTGTCTTTGTCATGAATGTTGTTTCTTCACATTTACTGAGATAATGCCTGGAGGAAGGGTGCATAGCTGTGCAGGAGTGTACAAGTCTTTCTGGCCTTGTTTTCTGTTTTGAGCCCTAGCTGGGTAGAGGGGGGACACATGACCCTTGCTGTGGAGAATTAATAGGCAAGGGAAGCGTTAATCAGCCTTCCCCTTTACCATTCACTGATTTTTCCTCCAGACCAGGCTGGATTCTGCAGGTTTTTGGTGGGTGGGTGGTCTGGGCAAGAAATTGGAATCACTGTGGGTGGGCAGGTGTTTGGACTAGATGACCCTGGAGGTCCCTTCCAACTCTATGACTCCCACAAATGTCCCCTTCCTGTAAGTATGAGAGGGGTGTTAATTGCCAATTTCCAATCTATTCCAAGCCAATGAATTAATGACCTTCAAAAATCCCTATCATTAACAGCCTTATTCATGTCTTGCAAACAGAGAGCTGTGGTTTCCTTGATTGAGTCAATCAAACTCATGTTGGGTCTTCCTCTTCTACTACCTTCAACCTTTCCTAGCATTATTGCCTTTTACAGTGAGTCTTTCCTCATAATGGACAGAAGTATGATAGCCTCAGTTTGGTCATATTAGTTTATACTGAAAGATCAAGCTTGATTTGATCTAGAACCCACTTACTTACCTTTTTGGCAGTCCACGGTATTTATAAAGGTCTCCGACACCAGATCTCGCATGAATCAGCTGTCTTCCTGATAGAATTTTTCAACTTTCACATCCATGGTAATGAAAGGTACTATAGTATAATTGCCTTGATCTTGGTTGCTGGTGACACACCCTTACACTTAAGGATCTTCTGTACCCCCTTCTCAATCTCCTGATTTCTTGGTTGCAATTTCCCTTTAGTTGATGCTGGAATCAGCAAATAGATAATCTTGAACAATTTCAGTTTCTATATTGTCAGCTTTAAAGCTGTGTAACTTCAGTAGTCATTACTTTTATCTTCTTGATGTTCAGATGTAATCCTGCTTTGTCACTTTTTGCTTTAATCTTCATCAGGACTTGTTTCAGGTCTTCTCTGCTTTCTGCCAGTAATGCAGTGTCTTCTGTCTATGTCAAATTATTAATGTTCCTTCCACCAATTTTCACTCCACCTTCATTTGAATCTAATCCTTCTTTCCTTATGATATGTTCTGCATATATATTCTGCAAATCAGGAGATTAAATACATAATTGCCCAATGACTTTGTCAATTGGGAACTATACTGTCCTACCAGTAACCTCTTTTCCAAAGTGTATGTTCATAGAGTTTTCAAGGTAAGGTAAGTGGTTTACCATTACCTTATTCTGCAGTGTAGTAACCAGGGTTAGCTGAAGTAGTACTGTCATTGCCTGTGATAGATCCTCCACCAGTGTCACCTTCTATTACTACAGCTGCCTGGTAGCTACCTTTCAAGGATTTATCCAGTCCTGTCACCATTGGAACTATCCATTCTCTTCTGTTGTTGTGGCCATTAATGCCTGAAAGGGGGTGGGATGCTTCTTATACTGGTGGCTCAGCTATCAGCATTCTCCGCTAGAAGTTTAGGGCTAGTAGTTTAGCCTTTTGACAGACGTGAAACTTCCTACGCTATTTGTCTCAGCTTCACTGTCACACGCAAACAACTGGTGCCCAAGAAGGGACGTGAGAGACACATGAAGGAGCAGTACTTAGGGAAACACATAACTTGTAGTGCCGTTTGTTCCATGATAATGGATAATTCTTTTTCAATCTCTCTTTTAAATTATTTTAGAGGGTTGTAGTGGGGAAAAAACAGTTGCACAGTTACCAACTTCAATGCAGTGTCCTGCAAAGAGCAGTTCTCTCCCCCACACTTTCAGCATCTATATGTGCTCTCTGGCCTAGGTGGTCCAGAGTTTTGGGATGGGTTGCCATCAATAAGCTGATTACACCCAGCTGTATCTCCAAATGGATGGCCAGCCCAGTCCCCTCCCCCCAAGAAACTATTTGCTGGTTCTTTGGAAGCAGTGATGGTCAAGCAGAGCCATCTGAAACTCAACCATTCCAAGACAGAGGTCATGTGGCTGAGTAGAAAGGGGCCACACCAGGAAGCGTGCCTCCTCTGCCTGGATGGGGTACAATTGAAGCTCTCACCCTCGGTCAGGAATTTGGGGATAATCTTTGTTGCTTCCTTGTCAATGGAGTCTCAGACCAAGAAGATAGCCCAGCTGGCATTTTTCCACATATGCCAAGTGAGTCTACTAGCACCCTATTTATCCCAGAAGCACCTAACCCCAGTGGTCACCTCCAAGCTGGACTTCTGTAATTCGCTGTATATGGATCTGCCCTTGTCCTTGACCCAGAAGCTGTAGCTGGTACAAAATGCAGCAGCAATGGTTCTCACAGATACATCATGGGGAACCCATATGCTTCCAGTGCTGTGCCAGCTGCATTGGTTGCCATTTGTATTGTGGATTAAGTTCAAGGTTTTGGTTTTGACCTTTAAGGCCATCCGCAGTCTGAGCCCAGCATACTTTAGGGACCATCTTTATTCCCTATGCCCCCCGCAGAGTCTTGCACTCCGCAGATTCTAACCAGTTGGAGGTCTCTTGCCCTTGGGACATGCACCTGGCCTCAACCAAGGCCAGAGCCTTACCTGGTGGAATGAGCTCCCAGAAGACATGAGGATCCATGTAGGATCTCCCACAAGGCCTGTAAAACGGAGCTCTTACATCAGCCATTTGGTTGAGGCCAAATGGCAGAACATTGTTGAGTCCCTCAATCTCACAATAAGATTGTGGGCCCCACGGCCCACTGAAGACAGAAGGGGTGGGATAGGGAGTTCTTATTTTCTCTCTGTAAATTGTCTTGAGCTGGCTGGCTGGGATTGGTGATTAATAAGCCTAATAAATAAATAATAAATAAGACTAGTAATCAAGCCCGCTGTATGAATAATACAGCGGGCCCTAGGCATTTACCGTATCGTGGGGGGTCCGTTGGGCGGCGGGGCCTCCCCCGGGCGGCGGTCATTTTGCGGGCAGGGAGTCCCCGGCAGCCATGCTCTGCACGACTGCCGGGGCCTCCCTCGGGTGGCGGCCTGAAGCGGCGAGAGGCGCTTTGCGCCTCTCGCCGCGTCAGGGCGCCGGCCAGGGGCTCCCTTGCGGCCGGGCTGATGCGTCAGAGGCGCTTTGCGCCTCCGACGCGTCAGGCCGGCGGGAAAGGGAGCAACTGCGAGCCACGCTGCAGGCGGCTCGCAGTTGCTGGAGCTGGGAATCGGAGGGACCAATCGGCAGGCGCTGTGCGCCTGCCGATTGGTCCCTCCGATTGTCTGTCCTGAGGAAGGGTCCAATCCGGACCCTTCCTCATCACGGACAAATCCCACCTTAGAACCCCTTAACCATTTATTTAGTCCGTGGCGCCACGGGCGGTTTAAAGATGTGAATGCTTTGTACAGGTCTTCAAATTCTCACTGTGTACAGGAATTCCTCCATTTGGAAAACATGTATTTGAGAGCAGGGTTCAGAAAGGCATAATTAGAAAAGTTGTCCCCAAGTTCAAACATTTCATAATCCCTGCTTTAACAGGAGTCACTAGTATAGTGAAATTTGACAGTACATATTTTGTCTTAGAGCCTCTTGTGGCGCAGAGTGGTGAGACAGCAGGCATGCAGTCTGAAAGCTTTGCCCATGAGGCTGGGAGTTCGATCCCAGCAGCTGGCTCAAGGTTGACTCAGCCTTCCATCCTTCCGAGGTCGGTAAAATGAGTACCCAGCTCGCTGGGGGGTAAACGGTAATGACTGGGGAAGGCACTGGCAAGCCACCCCGTATTGAGTCTGCCATGAGAACGCTGGAGGGCGTCACCCCAAGGGTCAGACATGACTCGGTGCTTGCACAGGGGATACCTTTACCTTTATTTTGTCTTAAGGTGAATTGGTTTTGGCTGCTGTACTGTAAAAAGCTAGAAGGGATAAGAATGCCTTCTTAAATGAACAGTGCAAACAAATAGAAGAAAACAATAGAATGGGGAGCACCAGAGATCTTTTCAAAAAAAATTGGAGATATGAAGAGAACGTTTCATGCAAAGTTGGGTATGATAAGGGACCAAAATAGTAGGGACCTCACAGAAGCAGAAGAGATTAAACAAAGGTGGCAAAATTATACAGAACAACTATACAAGAGCGAGCTTAACATCCCTGATGACCACAGTGGGGTAGTTACTGACCTGGAGCCAGACATCCTGGAATGTGAAGTCAAATGGGCCTTAGGAAGTCTGAGCAACAATAAAGCTAGTGGTGGTGACAGCATTCCAGTTGAACTATTCAAAATCTTAAAGGACGATGCAGTAAAAGTGCTACACTCAATATGCCAGCAAATTTGGAAAACTCAACAATGGCCACAGGATTGGAAAAGGTCAGTTTACATTCCAATCCCAAAGAAGGGCAATGCCAAAGAATGTTCAAACTACCGCACCATTGCACTAATTTCTCATGCTAGCAAAGTTATGCTCAAAATCCTACAAGCTAGGCTCCAGCAATATGTGGACCGAGAACTTCCAGAAGTACAGGCAGGATTTCGAAGAGGCAGAGGAACTAGAGATCAAATTGCCAACATACGCTGGATCATGGAGAAAGCTAGGGAGTACCAGAAGAACGTCTACTTCTGCTTCGTTGACTATGCTAAAGCCTTTGATTGTGTGGAGCACAACAAATTGTGGCAAGTTCTTAAAGAGATGGGAATACCAGAGCATCTTATTTGTCTCTTGAGAAATTTATATGCAGGTCAAGAAGCAACAGTGAGAACCGAACATGGAATCACTGACTGGTTCAAAATTGAGAAAGGAGTTCGGCAAGGCTGTATACTGTCGCCTTGCCTATTTAACTGTATGCAGAGCACATCATGAGAAATGCGGGATTAGAGGAGTCACAAATTGGGATCAAGATTTCAGGGAGAAATATCAACAACCTCAGATATGCAGATCATACCACTCTAATGGCAGAAAATGAAGAGGAACTAAAGAGCCTGTTGATGCGGGTGAAGGAGGAGAGTGCAAAAGTTGGCTTGAAACTCAACATCAAGAAAACAAAGATCATGGCATCCGGCCCTCTCAATTCCTGGCAAATAGATGGGGAAGAAATGGAGATAGTGACAGATTTTATTTTCCTGGGCTCCAAGATCACTGCAGATGGGGACTGCAGCAAAGAAATTAAAAGACGCTTGCTCCTGGGGAGGAAAGCTATGGCAAATCTAGACAGCATCCTAAAAAGCAGAGACATCACCCTGCCAACAAAAGTGCGTTTAGTCAAGGCTGTGGTCTTCCCAGTTGCAACATATGGCTGCGAAAGTTGGACCATAAGGAAGGCCGAGCGTCAAAGAATTGAGGCTTTTGAACTCTGGTGCTGGAGAAGACTCTTGCGAGTCCCTTGGACTGCAAGGCGAACAAACCGGTCAGTCCTAGAGGAGATCAACCCTGACTGCTCTTTAGAAGGCCAGATCCTGAAGATGAAACTCAAATACTTTGGCCACCTCATGAGAAGGAAGGACTCCCTGGAGAAGAGCCTAATGCTGGGAGCGATCGAGGGCAAAAGAAGAAGGGGACGACAGAGAATGAGGTGGCTGGATGGAGTCATTGAAGCAGTAGGTGCAAACTTAAATGGACTCCGGGGAATGGTAGAGGACAGGAAGGCCTGGAGGATCATTGTCCATGGGGTCGCGATGGGTCGGACACGACTTCGCACATAACAACGACAACAACTGTAAAAAATTTCATGCTATTGCACTCTTTTCACTTTGCCCAGTCATTTGGGTGGGCTCTGTGTATAACAGCCTCAGTATTACAACTTGTAGGACTATTCCACAAAAGTGAAGCTTAATAGGAATATTCTTTAAACTAGTCAAATGGAAGCTATGGTGAGTTTATGACACTTGTGAATGTATTTAGGGGAATGTGGGTTGGTTCAGTGCTATAGTTCTATGCTTTGGAAAATTGTTCACAACCTATTTGATTCTCCATTTGGAATTCTGATATGGCATGGTGGGCACAATGACAAAATGACTGCCACAAAATGGTTGCTACTTTAAAAAACATCTGCACAACCAATCAGAAGCCTTGCTGGGCCCCACTCACTTTCTAAAAATATTTGGTGAGTGCCAGGAAAAGTGTTGGAGGGTGCTGTTGTGCCCACAGGCACCACGTTGGGGATCTCTGGTATGCAGGTTTCAGAGAATTTTAAGTTACAAATAATGTTGAGGAATAGGAATATAATTATACAAACAAAAGCAAATCATGGCTTAGGGCTGCTTCTCATCTTGAATCTTAAATACATGAGAATATTCATGAAGAAATTCTTTTATTATCGCTTTTTCTATTGCTATAATCCAGCCTTGGGCATCAATTGCAGAGTTTAATATATGATAAGCTATCTAATTTATTAGGAGGAATCTAATTACTGGTATCAATATTTTTCAGGTTCGTTAAGCAGATATGAAGAATAAAAAGCAATGTATACAAAATCATGAAGATCAAAATCATGAAGATCCAGAAGGTAGCTTATATATGTATGGGTATTCTCATAGATGTGTCAGAACGTTATGAAGCCACATAATGTCTGGTGCTGTGTAACATTTCATTTAATTTAAACTCTCTCCTACCTTGATTTCCAGATCCAGCCCAGTGGAATGAAATAACATTTTGTCTGTTGAAACTTGAAGTGTAATTTCCTCTGGCAGTAGAGCTAGAACTAGTGCACACAGTTACCTAAAAAGAGTATAGACTCTTTTTGCTGTTGACTTCTTAAATTTTAATAGGGGTCTTATTATAATACCTTTTGAAAAGTGTTTGATAATCTTGTGGAAGGTATGTTTGATAGCCACTCCAAGGACATGTCAGAATATATTTAATTTTCACATCTCACTGATTGATGTTGAAGCCATCCAATAATTATATATTTCTTTGTAAACTTCTCATAGACATCTAATTGTCTGCTGGTCAGGACATTGTGTTGGATAGATAATCAGAACATGACAAGTTTTGTTCTCCCAACTGGTTAAGATAGAAGTACTTTACTGTTCAACTCTTATATTCCTATTGGTGCTTTTGGGAGGTACTTCATGACTTAGATCAGCCCAAGTGTTTCCATGAATGGAAAGATTTATACTCATGGAGTATGACTTCCTTTTTCCATACCTCCTATGTGGTCTAAAAACAGAACGTTAGGGGAGTTTGAGGCTGCAGGAGGAAGGTGGAGGCAAAGTCATACACCACAGGTGCTTGCCCTTTCATCCCCAAAAATGCTGTGATGGATTCAAACCAGTGGGTATAATAAGATTTTTAAACCAAGCTAAAGACACTAAATATTATATTTTAAGGTTCTCATTTAACTGTCTCTACTTAGGATTGATGTTTCTTTTAGATTTATTTATTTGAACAAAATAGTATAAAAACTTGATCTTGGATATTGTTTAAATAGCCGTCAGTATACTTCGGTCGACTGATATTGTCTGCATCTCATAACAGGTGAAGGCAATGAAGAAAGCCATTCCTGTTCTGGCATTTTTTCTGAAGAAGCTGACAGGTGCCCCATCTGTCTAAACTGTCTGGCAGAGCAGGAAGTTGGTTTTCCTGAAAACTGCAGTCACATATTCTGTGTGACGTGTATCCTCAAGTGGGCTGAGGTAAGTTGCTGGTCCATTAAAAAAATGTCTCTAAGTTGAATGGTGCAGTGGTTTATTAATTATTTTCTCATTAGGGGAATAAATGATCTACAGAACTGTAACAAAATGGGCTTTGGACTTCTATTTCTTAAATGTGGCACCTTTTTATTGCAAGGCTGAAGAGACTTGGAGAATTTAGTAAGTGGTAGGAGTTTGTTGTTCAGCAGGTGACGGAGGAGTAAGTAAGTAAAATCCCACAGGCCATGCCTGGGTGCATCTAAAATAGCTTTCTGAGTTCTGGTCCTACTATAAATCCCAGATGTTAGCATAGCCAGTGCATAATCAGTAGATATGACTTAATGAAAGGAAGTAGCTTTTTTCATTTAAAGTATTTTTAGATCATTCTTATTCTGTGTACATGCCTACCCAGGGTCCCTCCCATTCCCACCTCCTTCCAGCCCATCATTGGCCATGGGGGAGCAGGTTGACATGAAATTATATTGCCATATCACCTGATAAACACTTAACAAATTAAAACATACATATAAAAATTAATTAACTTCCACTCATTTGGGAAACCCTTCCAGGGCCGTCAAGAAACCTTGCAACCCCCCCCCCCCATCTGTACCATCTTCCATAGCTGCAGCCTAGTTTCAGCCAGCCATTATGCATGCAGAAGCACAAAGTATCTTGCAGACAAGGATTCGCACAAGAGTAGATACTCTGCAGGAAGAGCATGGAGAGCTGCCATAGAGTACTATGGTTCACAGTTTCCCACGCACATTCCTCCTGGTTTGTGGTTACACTCTCTGTCAATCTGCAAAGTTCCACTGATATGTGCAGATACCATAGAAAGTTCCAAGAATTCAAAGGTTATATTGTGACTACAGAAATTTAGTATAACAATCTTCAAAATATTTGAAGGTGTATAATGAACAGGAAAAACAGGACCAGCCAGTACAAGGAGGACTGAGCTCCAGATTTTCAGAACAGCTATTCTAACTGTAAGGGCATCATGTAACAAAAAGCTGCTTAGAAACATTGTTTTGTGGCTGAAGAGACTGGATAATTATGTATGAAGATAATATTTATTATGAAGGTTAGATTCTATGACCTTACAAAGTTGTCTGCAGTTTTCCAGTTCTACTGTTATTTTTTTTACCACCATGACATTTAATACTGTAAAGCAAAGACTACATTTACCAGGAAAGAGAGAAATGAAACACCAAAAATTGTTTCAAGGTTGCAGACAGATATGCCAGTACAAAGAATCTCTGCAGAAACAGATACTATAACATCCACAGAATGCAGAAAGTCAAAAGTTCCCCCTCTGGCTGTTTAAATAAAATAGAAGAAGAAGAGTTGGTTCTTATATGCTGCTTTTCTCTACCTGAAGGAGGCTCAAAGCGGCTTACAGTCACCTTCCCTTTCCTCTCTTGCACTCTGCAGATTCTAACCAGAACAGTTTTATCAGTGCTGTGGCAAGCCCAAGGTCACCCAGCTGGCTGCATGTGGGGGAGTGCAGAATTGAACCTGGCATGCCAGATTAGAAGTCCACACTCCTAACCACTACACCAAAACCATAACCCAGCAGTCATTGTTGAATGTTCAGTAACTTAAAAGTTTGTAAACAAAACTGTCATTAATTGTTAGTAATTTTCTTATGAAAATTCTCTTTAACACACTGGAACTAAAATAGCTTTTAAAACACCTTGCATCATTTACTTGCAGCTCCATGAGTTAGAATTTTCATGTATAGGTTAATCAACTAATGTTTTAAATGATCTGCTTTTCCATGTTTGCAAGCTGATATAATTGAAGACAACAAACCTTAAAAACAATTTATTCAGATCAGCTTGAATCATGGTGATGATCCGTATAACAGTCAACACACTTGCCTGATAGCTTTTTAAAAAATTGCTTTTAATATTCTAAATAGTAAGAGCTGTAAATCTTTCAGACCAGAGCTTCATGTCCAGTTGACCGCAAGCAGTTTCAAGCAATATATAAACTGAATGTGGTAAAAGACTGTATAAAGGTAAGTTCCATGTTTAAGCTTTATTTAATTGTATACTACTATTTACAAAGTATAACTGCCAGTATTCATAACTAGCATTTACTTTTTCTGAAAGATTTGGATAAAGGTGCATTTACTATGGTAAAGTTAATGATGAGCACATCTTCCTCTTGCCAGTTCTGGATTTTTTTTTTTTTACATTTTCTAACAGTTTATTGCCTGTTGCCACTATTTTTATCTCCAGTAATTTTCATGCAGATGACCGTAATAAAACTAACTGAACATGCAGATGTTTTTCTTTCAGTCAGATGCTTGGTTAATATGGATTTTATGTAATTTCACAAACAACATTACAGTTGATAGAGTAAATTGAACTTCATTTTAAAATGCATATATAACAGACTATGTTCCAAGTTTAAAAAAAACCCCTGTAGAATAACCAAACTGCAGAAGACTGTTGTTAGAAATGAAGGCTTGTTTAGCATTGATGTCATGGGATTTGGAGGGGTGTGTGGGAGTGCATGTGCCTGTCTTGCTATTCTTCATGAATGGTTTGCTTAATTAAATTAGCTATTTGCTGCCCTTGTGTTTGATAATGTAACTGAGCATGGTGCAGGATATTTGATAGTCAACATTAAGTTGTGCATGATAAGAGCAAGGTTATGCCCTTTAGAAGTTGTCACTTGATATTTTTTAGGAGACAAATAAGAATGCAAATTTTTTTCATATTTTAAAAAATTAAGTGCTCCTGAATTACCTAATACCAGTAAGTGTTTTCAAGAATGAATTTTTAGATGCTTACATAAGATCAATATTCTCAATTAAAACATGTATCCTTCAGTCTTTAAATGACAGTTTCTTGCCACGTGAGAACATCCAGTGAATCAGTGTAGCTAAAAAAATTTCAGAAGCATAGGCAAATCAGCCTTTCACTGAATTCTCCATTGATTATTGAAAGTTGGGAAGGGTACAGTCTTTTTTTGTTTGCAGTCCATAAAAGCCGTGAGAAATTTGTGGTGGCTGCTGCCAGAGTTTCATGTGAAGGAGTAGGTCACTTATCTCACTTCATACCAGGCTACAGACTGATAACACAGGTTGCTGTTTTTAAAAACTTACCACAAAGTGAGGGCTAGCCCTTCCTCCCCCCCTCCCCAAATCATGTGAGCAAGAGGATTATAATTTGGGAAGAAATTGTTGTCAACATAAAATACTGACTAGTAAGTCAAGCCAAAATATTGTGTAACCTCTACTTATTCAGTACTGAAATCTTAAATGGTATAAATATTAGGATTAGTAATAGTGATAAAACCCAATAATTAAGAAAATTTAATTATGAGAGTTCTGTACAGGTGTTGTAGCAGTTTCCAAGACCATGTTAGAATCATAGTTTGGCACGTAGAGCCTGCTACAGTTGTCCCTTGGTGTATGCTGTTAGATACCAGCAACAGGCCCACCAGCTCAGCACATTCTGATTGCAGATTCAGGGAGGGGGGGAAGAAGGAAGGGGGTCATCTGCATGAAATTTTCCTTATGCAAAGGAGATTATGCAAAGGGTGCTTGATTGCACTAAGGTTGTCTTTCTCTCGTTTTACAAAATTCATATTTATCTTATGAAGCAATTTTTTAAAAAGAAAAGCTAGGAACAAATTTGATGATATATATTTTTAGTGTTTTTCATAATCAGTTGTATAGTGCTTTTATAATTCATTTGGTATTAATTGCAGCAGAAATTTGGTTGAAAACATAATGAATCACCAAGACAATGGGGACTTTTTCATGTAGATTTATCTAAGGCAGTGGTTCTCAACCTTGGGGTCAGGACCCCATTTGGGGTTGCCAGGTTGCCCGCCACTGTGGTTGGAGGCAGCAGTGTATGGTGGGCAGTGGTGGTGGCTGGTGGAGGTGGCCAAGCCATGGCAATGGCTGCCTCCACACCACCTTGATTGTTGTGCGCATGCATGCGCAAATGCATTTCCAGCGCTCCACTGGCTCCTTCTGCAGCTGCCCAGCCTGCCTGGAGGGTTGCGCTGGCACCTGCCAAGGAATGCGCTGAAATGCTTCACTCAGCTTTTTCAGAGCTGGCAAGAAAGCGACCCACTCCCCCCGCGGGTCAAAAGTTGCCCCATCCTGCCCGACTCCATCCAGCAAGCCCTGTGTGCTCTGCAGCAGGGCCATCACAGAACCCCTCCACTGCCAAGGAAGCAAGATGAGTACCTGGCCCAGAGTGAGACAATGAGCAATGTAGATGTGGTGGCAGCAGTCCCCTCCCCTGGGCAGGGCCCTCACCCCCCTCCAATCACGTCCTGTGGGGGGTCATCCATGGCCATGGCTGGGGGGGGGTGGAAGCACCTCCGCAGTACTAGCTGGCAGCTCCTCCGGCTGTGTCCCCGCTGGGCTTCGGCACCGAAGTTGTGGTCACACCGAAGAAAAGGTTGAGAACCACTGATCTAAGGTGTTTTGTTGAACAAACAACTGCAATAACAATAAGCATATATGCATTATAACCTGTAAAGTATATGTTATGCAAGTAAATAATCTTGTAACACAAATTAATTTCTATACCATAAATATTGGAGCAAATTATTTAAGTTTTAACTGTTGGACTAATTATTACATTAATATTCCTTGCAGGTTCAGATAAAGGAACAAGCAAGCAAAAAAGATGACCCACTTCTCTTTAATAAGGGCAAGTATTGCCCTATGAATATGAAAAACTTCACAAGGTTAGCAGTTAATGATATAAAATGTGTTTATGAAGTTTTTTCAGATTTGAAATGCATTCAAAAATACTAGTTTACTTTTCTACATAATTTTGAAACTCAAAATAGACTTCTGCACCAATTTATCATCCCACATTATTCTTTTGGTACTTTGTTCTAACTCATTATATGTATATTGAATAAATATCTTTTTCATGTAATTTTATATGTAAATATCTGCTCAGTATGTAACCTTTAGATTGGGGGTTGTCAAACCCCGGTCTGCGGCCTGGTACCGGGCTGCTTTGGTGGCCGCTTTAGTTGCGGCCCAGCTAGCTTCTCGCTGCAGGGGGGGTAGGCACAGACGCCAGTGGACGCAAGCGCACATGCGTGGAGCTGCCGCGCATTTGCGTTTACGCCCTCTGCTGGCACAAACATGCATTTGCAGCAACTGCGTGTGCGCGTTTTCACACAGCTGCCACGCGTGCGCAGCGCCCGGACCGCCGGGTCTCCCCCACCCCCGGACGCGGTCCTCAACCGCAAAAAGGTTGGGGACCGCTGCTTTAGATGACTCAGAAATGATAAAAAATTGGAGGTATTCCCAGGAGGCTGTATGGAAATTGTGATGTGCAGCAGTTTATTAAAGAAAAAGGTCATTGTATATTCTAAATTTTTATGAGTTTGCTTTCTCGTATTTCAAGGCTTCTTTTTTCCTAACAGGAAACTGATCCATATTTAGCACACTTCAAAATATTTTGTTTGTGTAACTGATATTTACTGTTGGTTACAGAAAGCAAGAAAATGCAGTCAGAAAACCTTTGATGGCAGTCTTCTGGAAAGGCTGGAATCCCAAATACTGTATGTTTGTATTCTTTTCACTGTCATAGCATTCCTATAATACTTGTAAATTCCTTGTTACTAGTACTTTGAATTTAGAGAATTTGCCCTGAGACATCAAGTGAAGGGTGGCATAGAAACTAAATAAATAAATGTCTTATATTTCTATATCAAAGCTGTACAGATTTCAACAGCATAGATTTAGTTTGGTAAAAGAAAGTGGCTTCTATTCAGAGATCCATATCAAGATTGATCACTCTGTCCTTCTCCTACATTCAGATATAGGCTTCTTCCAGCATTTCGGGTTTGGTTACACTTCTGCATGCAGCATTCTGAGTAATGAGAATGTGAATTAGAACATAAGTATGAGCTAAGGTTTGTCATGTGTAAATCAGAGGTTTGTCATACAGTGATCAGATCAGGATCTGTATGTTGTAAAACAAAAGAATGAAGGGGGGAACCCTTCAAACAGGCAAAACTAAAGTACAGAAGGGTGGAAAGAAATGTGCAATAAACAATCTTGTGTGTGTGTATACATACACACACACACACACACACACACACACACACACACACACACGTAATATATGCAATATATACAGTATAAGATTAGAATGTCAATTGTCACTATTTTCAGAGTACATAAATAGTATAAGGCACATAGAAGAATGTTAAATAGATGAATAAGTAACAGCTGTAAAATTATTCAAATAAATACTCACAATGTTCAGAGGGAAAAATTCTGATTGTATAGTAGCAGCCCCACTCCAACGTCAGGTGCATTGGCCCAACCGCCGCCATTTCCTACCTCGCCGCTGAGCAGAGAGGTAGGCAGCGGCCGGGCCAAGGACAGAAGATGGGCAGGGGAGGGGAAAAAAGCCTCCCCAGGGCCCGGGCAGCCTGATCGCGGCTTTGGCGAGGCCGCAATCGGGCTGCCTGGGCCATGGGAAGCCTTTTCCTGTGCCGTGGGGGGGGGGTAGAAAAAGCGGCCCCCACCAAGGATGGTGCCTATGGGCACCATGGCATCCATAGTGCCACATTTGGGACTAGGGGTGTGAGTTTGGCTAAACCCAGCCAAAACATACCCAGAAAAATACCTTAGCTGTTTGGGGGTATTAAGCCAAATACAGATTAATGAAATTCATCAGCTGTTGATATAGTTGAGCCCAAATAAATGTCATTTTTTAAAAAAAATTCAGGTATATTCAGCTCCTGTTGCCCTAATTCAGGGGTAGTCAAACTGCGGCCCTCCAGATGTCCATGGACTACAATTCCCAGGAGCATTCGCTGGCAGGGGGCTCCTGGGAATTGTAGTCCATGGACATCTGGAGGGCTGCAGTTTGATTACCCCTGCCCTACTTGATTCTCTCAGGTCTGCATTGAGTGGTGAGAGACCTCACTGCTGCATGCGGATCCTGGGACCAGCTTCTTCTGTGGTGTAGTTTAAACCAATCTGCAGGAGAAGCCCTCTCATGCTTCATGAGGATTCTGGGAACAGCTTCTGGGAACAGCTTCTTCTGTGGTACAATTTAAACTGCACCACAAGAGAAGCCAGGCCAGCTCCAGATTCAGACTACCTTAATAAAAAACCGACATGTTTCTTCTTGGGTCTGTTGGATACAATATACTCAAAACTGAGAAATGCTAATTTGCACACCCCTGTTGATGTCAAATTCCAGAAGAATTATCATATTGGCCTTATGTCAAGCAAAAATACAATTTTATGACACCATAATAACTAATCAGCACAAGATTTTGTTAACAAGAGTCTTTCTCAGATAAATTACGTTGCAGTGTGTTGTAGGTGTATGGGGCACGAAAAGTTTGAACTAATTGTGTAAATTGTGTAAATTGCTGCATTGTATGCCATGTTGTGAATTCACACAGATTACAAAACAAACATGTAATTTGTCTCTTTCTGTTTAATGTAAATATTGCTAGTAGATTTCAAATCTGGTTCCATGACTTATTTACAGAATTTTCTTAAGGGATTCTAATTAGTAATGACCTTAGAGCTGATTAAGATTTTGCATATTTTTATCACTATAGGCTCCTCAGATAATGAAAACAAAAATACTACGTTGGTGAAGAAAATCAAGGTTTGTTTAAAAAGCTGCAAATCAAAAGATTTCTAGGAACTCGTTTTACTTTTGCGGTTCTAAAATGTATATGAAATTTATGTGATTTTTTTCTTTCAGAGGCTTACGACATTGTTTTTTGTTTTTATTTAATTTTAAATGAACGCAGACTTATTCTGTAGTTCTTTTGAAAGTTAAAGGTGAAGGTATCCCCTGTGCAAGCACTGAGTCATGTCTGACCCTTGGGGTGACGCCCTCTAGCGTTTTCATGGCAGACTCAATACGGGGTGGTTTGCCAGTGCCTTCCCCAGTCATTACCGTTTACCCCCCAGCAAGCTGAGTACTCATTTTACCGACCTCGGAAGGATGGAAGGCTGAGTCAACCTTGAGCCAGCTGCTGGGATTGAACTCCCAGCCTCATGGGCAGAGCTTTCAGACATTTCTGCTGCCTTATCACTCTGTGGCACAAGAGGCTCTTCCTCCCAAGTATTTGATGTTATTTTGTAAAATCAAACGTATTCCTGCAAAGCACTCCCCCCCCCCCAAATTTGTTTAGAAAACTTTTATGGGTATGACCAACATAAATTTAATTTAAAAATGAAGACAGTCTTTTAGGTGCCCCTAGGGCAGTGGTCCCCAACCTTTTTGAGGCTGGGGACCGGCAGGGCAACTGCCCGCCTGCGCATGCTGCCACGCCCGCGCATTGCACATGCGTGGCCGAAATCACACATGTGCGGCACTTTCTCACATGCTGCGCGAAAGTGCCGCGCATGCGCTATTTCAGCCGCGCATGTGCGGCCCAGCCACGTGGGCGCGGCCCTGATTCCCTCTCCCCCCCCCTCCCGCAGTAAGAAGCTTCCCGGGCCGCAAGCTTGCGGCCTGGGAAGTTTTTTACTGCGGGGGGGGGGGGGCGGGGAGAGGGAGCCGCGGCCCGTGGATTGGGGACCACTGCCCTAGGGAATCATGCATGCTTGCAGAGCAATAATTCCCTCCTGGAGCAGCATGATAGCCTGACACCTCTTAGATAACTGGTTTCCTGGGCACTTGACCTTAAATTATATTCCAGGGTATGCTGTGGAAGCACCTCATCTTGGTTACTCTATGAAGTTCCGAAGTATTTTTGGCTGTCTCTCCTCGTGCTCTTTGGGAGAGTTGGGGAGTGTGTGTGTGTGTCACAGCACTTGTCCTCCAACTCTAATCAGCCCATCAAGATAAAGTAGTGCTTTTAGAGATTTGAGTAGGTCAGTTTCCATTCTCCCCATCTGTGTTTCTTTTAAAAAAAACAACATGATGTTCGGATAAAGGACATTTTCAGATCGCTGAGGGCCTGTGCGAATGAAATTGTTAAATTGATAGTTTGGTTTAATTATGTATTAAATATATATCATGTCTTAGCTAGATAACTGAAGAATTATTAGATGAAAACTGCTTGAAGTAGAGTTGTTCTAGCAGTGAAAAGTTTGTGTTACTCTTGCACACAAAAATGTTCCATGCATTTGATTGTACCAATTATTTCTTGCACTAGCCATCAGTACTGAGGGCATTTCATTTACACTAGTCTGCTGTCTTCATTGTTCATGCAGTCCAATTGGAAAAAAGATGCTAGCTTTTGCAAATTTATTCAAGGATACAACCAGTTTACTTCATTATTACAAGTGCATAATGGTATATAAACACATATAATTAGAAGAAATAGTGACTTAAAGAAATCAAGGAATAGTTCAACCTCATTTCCAATCTGATAAATGTTCAGATAATCGTAGTAGATAAAGTGTTGGTCCTCGATCCATACCAACCTGGCTTGGGCATGGGGCAGAGATGGACCAAGGCAGATCAGCGCTACTCATGTTCGTTGACCTGGCAGCATTCAACTTGGTAGACCACAAGCTTCTTGCTCGCTGATGCTGGGATTCAGGAAACAACCCTCATGTGGTTGATTTTTTTTCTCAATGGTGGTGGGATTCAGCAAACAACCCTCATGTGGTTGATTTTTTTCCTCAATGGTGGTGGGCAGAAAGTTGTTGTGTGATAAACTTCATGCTGCTGCCAACTCCCATGTTGAGTCCTGTATGGTCAGTTCTATCCCCCACATATTTAACATCTTAAATGTTAAATTTAAACTAGCCCTTTTGTCTAGTTTGGGCTTGGGTGTCATCAATATGCAGATGACCCCCAGCTCTACAACCTTATGGACAGCTGACCAGATTCAACCCCAGATCTTTGCCAGCTACCTAGAAGCAGTGACAGCCTGGATCAAGCAGAGTTGCCTGAAACTCAGCCCCTGAAAGACAGAGGTCCTCTGGCTGGGTAGAAAAGGAAGCACGTCTGTCCTGCCTGGACGTGGTGCAGCGCATGGCTGCACAATCTGCTAGGACTCGGGCATGATTTCGGTACCTCTGTGTCTATGTAGCCTCAGGTCACTAGAGTAATGCAGCTGGTATTTTATCATCTTTGCCAAGCTTAAACTACTACTGTCCTACTTGACCCAGGAGCACCTAGTCACAGTGATTCATGTGACTGTCACCTCCAGGCTGGATTATTGTAACTCACTGTTCATGAGCCTGTCTTTGACCCTAACCCAGAAACTGCAACTGGTCCAAACACAGTGGCTTGGGTTCTCACTAGAAAACCAAGAAGAGCCCATTTCATGGCTATTCTCAGGCAACTGCATTGGCTCTCAGGTGAATTCCGGATCAGATTTAAGGTTCTGATTTTGATCTTCAAGGCAATTTGTGGGCTGAACCCAACATACCTGAGGGACCTCTTATATGACGCCCAAAGAACATACCGTTTCACCAACACCAACCAACTAGTGATCCCTGGCCCTCAAGATATATGCTTAGCCTCAACCAGGGCCAGGTCCTTCTCGGTCCTAGCTTCCATCTGGTGGAATGAGCTCCTGGAAGAACTGTGGGCCCTGCAAGAGTTTGCTCAGTTCTGAAGGGGCTGCAAAATGGAGGTCTTCTGCCAGGCATTTGGTTGGGGCCAATGAATTGTAGAATAACATCAGAATACCCTCCTCGTTCAAGAACTCCCTGGAATGGGAGAAGTGAAATGACATGCAAAAGTTTAGACATTGATTGCTATAACTGTTTTAAGTGTTTTAACTGTTTTAATGGTTTGATTTATTGGTTTTCATTTATTATATATGTAATATAAATGATAAATGATGTAAACTGTCCCAAGCCAGCTATGTCAGGAGGGACAATAATATAAATCTAAACATAAATACATCTTAATGTAGCCTGTAGTTGATGTGAAATTTGACCATTATTCCTCTTCTAATCCAATTGTATTCATAGTACAGCTTCCAGGCAAGATGCCACTTGTTTATCAGGAGATTTGCCTATGAACACATGCCAACGCACTATGTGCTGGTATCTCTAATAGCAGAAGAAATACATTACAAAAAGTCCAGTGGAACAGCCTGTGAATTGGGGATGGTGCAACTTATCAAGGAATGTGTTTACATTGGTGGTCTGACCTCAGCTCATTACTTTTTAGATACTTTTGGCAGGGTCAGATTCTCTTCTGGTCTAAGATTGCAGAGAACCTGGAACCTGCCTTACCTTTAATTCATATCCTTGAATTGAAGTACGTGCTGCATTATGCTCAGACATCTCTAGCAACTTAAATATAGAAGCAATAAAAGCGTTTAATTCACGCTCGTAAATCTAATATTGGCCTCCTGGTTATGTTGGTGCTTCCCCTCATTCATCCGCTACTAATATTTCCCAACAACATTAGTTTAAAAAATTTATATTGAAAAACTGGGAAGCAATTGTAGATTCAGGTAGGTGTGTTGGTCTGAAGTAGCAAAGTAACACCTTTAAGATCAACGTTTTATTCAAGGTATGAGCTTTCATGTACATGTACGCTTCTTCAGACAATGAAATCTGAATCATCAGAATACAGATATAAGGAAAGAATAAATTAGTAAACAGAATTATGAAGATATCCAACAGCATAATGAAGATCACATAGCGCTTTGCTAGAATAATAAACTGAGTTCATCAGTCCTATGGGTTCAGTAGCCATTCACAAAATCATAAGAGGAATAAAAACGTTAAGGTTAGTGATTAATGGCAGGCAGCCGCTTTCCCATTTGTGAAAAGAAGTAATTAAAAGAGACCTGTTGCTAGCACCATCTGTCTCCAACCAAGTATGGAAGCATCTCCACAAGAGACAAGGCATGTTGAGTTTGGTTTCCTGTCCTAAAATCAGAAAGTTATATTCTAGATTATACATCATTACATCACCTTACAGTCTTATTGTCCCAAATGAAATAAAATGAAGAGGGGATTGTAAGGAATGCAGATATAAGAGCTGAATGAGATTAGATAAGAAATCAGTATCCTTGATGAGTCCTGGAGAGTCCATTGTTTTGAGTGTGGTAATAAATTACATCTCAGTAATTTCCCCTTCCAGTCTGTTCTTGAAGTTTCTTGGCAATAAAACAGCTACTCTGAGGTCCTTCCTTGAGTGGAGACGGATGAGGCTAGCAATAGGTTTCTTTTAATTACTACTTTTCTTAATTGGGAAAGCATCTGCCATTAATCACTAACCTTATCATTTTTATTCCTCTTACGTTTTTCTGAACACCAATTGAACCCAAAGGACTGATTCTAGAAAGGCATTATCTGACCTTCATTATGTTGCATATTTGTTGGATATCTTCATGATGCTGTTTACTAATTTATTGTTAATTTACTCTCTGTAAATTTACTCTCTGTAAATTTACTCTCGGGTTCCTATTTCATTGTCTGAGGAAGTGTGCATGCACACGAAAGCTCACACCTTGAATAAAACTTGGGAAGCAATTATGTATGTCTAGTAGCAAAAGCAAATGTCAAGAAATTGGATTATAAACTAATAGGTAAAGTGCAATGTAAATATATATTATAATAAAATGTATCTAAAATGCATTATACAAATGTAGAACACAGTACCGGATCTAGGTAGCTCCTCTGCATTCCTGTAATTGAGCTGTATGTACATCACTAATGTGCTTGTATCTCAAAAATAATTCTGCTTTTATGGATATTAGACAGATAGATATGAAGTTGAACTATATGTTAAATTCAACACTTTGTTTTGTAGCCAAGAAGACAGACTTGTTCAAACAGAGTCTTCAGAAGTGACTTGTGCAACAGATCTTTTTCCAGCAGTAGTTTCACTGGAGCATCTCCTAATCACCACAATGAGTGGTCAGTATCAATCTGTTTACCCAGGCTGCTGTAATATTGTAGTACCTAGAATTCTAGTATAGCTCCCTTGACTTTCTAGAAATACAATTTACTAGTGTCCTGCCCCTGCAGCTGCATGCTGTTGTGTCCTGAGTGGTAAGATGGTAAGAACTGTTCCAGGTAAAAGAACACATGAAATTTGAGCTGTTGTTCAGTTTGCTACCATGTGATTTTCTCCCATCTTTGCAACTGAGCCCTAATCGCCATATAAAACATTTAGAAGTACCCCCTCTAGAGCAAAAGAAGGAGTATAGAGATTTACTTCAGAGCAGAATTTACCTGGCAGGCTCATTAGCTCTTAAGTAGTATCAGTGGTTTCTGTATTTACAGAAATACTTGACTGAAATGTTAGAAATGGTCCACAGTTTGACCTGAATATGCACCAGTGACTAGTTATTATAATAATTATTTTTTGATTTATTACCCACCACTCCCTGACGGCTTGTGGCGGGTTACATACATTTCCATAAAGCCCCAGATATGAAATCACAATCATTAATGAAATCGAAAAAAGAAGATATGGCGAAAAACAAAAACCCTCACTATTCTTAGTACCCCCAACTCATAGTAGAGTGGGAGGGAGGAGGGTGCATATGTCACTTGCAACTACCTGGAAGGGGGGCCATATAGATCTCCCTGGCCGTACTAGCCTCAACCATAGACCTGGTGGAAGAGCTCCATTTTACAGGCCATGCGGAACACTGAAAGCTCCTAGAGGGCTCACAGCTCTTCTAGGAGCTCATTCCACCAGGTAGAGGCCAGGACCAAAAAGGCCCTTGCCCTGGTCTTCCCTGGGGCCGGGAATAACCAACAGATTGGTGCCCACAGAGCGCAAAGCCCTGCATAGTTCTCCCCTTGGATGTAGTTGACCATCCCAGAGCAAGTCAGAAATTTCAACTCCCATCCTTTTTTCATTTTATAAGAGGCAAGAGCCGATTCCTGTCTCAGCCCTTCCATTTGTAGTATGGGAATGATAATAGGCTGCTACAGGCTGCTATTTTAAGGCTAACTGAGAATGTGTTGGATTGTGTGGCTCCATTCCCTTAGAGGTGATTCCCCTGTCACAAGACACTCCAAAGAGTTTCACTTAATAGAGGGATATTTTTTCCACTGAAGGAAAATGCTTCTGCTAGCAGAATAGATCCTTAGGATCCACCCAAATGTAAAGTGTTCTGAAATGTTTAATGCTTATTCTTTCACCCTCAGATATCATGTGGTGGTGTTAATTTGTATTGAATTTACTTGTGTTGCTGTTTCTGATCAAAAATTGTTATAATAACGTGCTTAGAAAAGAAAGAACAATTATTTTCAAAAAATTATTTTCCAGTATAGAGATCAGCAAAATTGACACAATTATTGAACACAAGAGAAGAGAACTGGAGCTGTCTTCTTCTGTGCTGGCTAGAGTAGAAAGGTAAGAACTTCTAGTTGGTTATGGACTTTCGTTTTTTGAAAAAATATTGCAGCATTAGCTACAGCATTAAAACCTACCAATAGATATTTCATATTAATGTTTCCTGCAGTCTTACAATTCGGCACACAAAATTAAACTTCATTGAAATGTGTTTTATATCCAAGATACTGTACATTTAAGGAAACAGAGCCTTGACTGACCCATGGTTTAATGTGTGAGGGTTTTTTTTATCAAAGTGCCACTTACTATATTTGCTGGCATATAAGACTACTTCCCCCCCCTGAAAAACATGCCTCCAAGTGGGGGAGGGGTTGTCCTATATGCCTATATGCACCTCAGTTGGGATAGACATAGCTGCTCATAGTGCCCTCCTGATGCCCACCCACCTCATTCTACATACCATCCAGTATTGCGCGGTATCCAGCACGGCTGCAGCGGGTCATCAGCATGGCTGCGGCAATCATCATCAGCGAGACAGGGATGCCAGCCTTTTCGGCGTGACCATCCCGTTCTGCTCGGTGGGAAGCAGCGGTGCTTCGGCCCATCCCTTGTCTATGCAGAGCTCGCACATGCGCACTTGCGCACTAGTGCCGGTCACAGAGGGATGCAGGGGCGGGCCGGAGGCGCTGCGGTCGTGCTGCAGCCGTACAATGGTGACAAACTCTATATTTTGAGTGGAAATGTTGGGGGGTCATCTTATACACCCAGTCGTCTTATACGCTGGCAAATACAGTAGATCTCCATTATTTTTAGAACCAATTCTGGCTACAGTTTGTTTTGAGACATAGCGTGTAAACTTAGCATTAATAACCCCTGCTGGGCAGGCAGGAAGAACTAAGAAAAAGTTACCAGGAGGAAACATGCAATTAGATTCAATAAAAAGCAATAAATGTTGTTTGATCCCTGAAAATAATAATGTAGTTTTTCCTTCAGATGAGTTAGATTTATTCAAGCCATCTACGTCCAATAAGCAGTTCGTCTGAGATAACAGACCTTAAATCTAAAGAGGTGTCTTTCAGCACTAGCTTGAAGTCTTTATAATTAGTTTTTAAAGACGCAATGTGTATTTATGTGGCATTATATCCTTTTCTGTAGATCACCTTAGGTAAGTCTTGTTTTTAAATTGCGTAATTTTTTACAGAATCCCTTCCATGTGTTATGAAATGGAAACTTGTCTTCGGGTACCCACTGTTGTGATGGGAGCTCTCTTTCCGATAAACACTACACCTTTGGAAAACTTTGGTAATTTCTTTTTGTAAGTTTTATTTATAGTCTATATAAAGCAATGTTTAACTACAGACATTAACATTCTGATCTCATACAATATGGTAATAAAGTTGAGATGGGGAAAGGCATGTAAGCACGGTTTTTCACACTGACATAAAATATTTAGAGATGAAGTGTCCATAGATTGTGATTAGACGTGAGATGGTTGTTATAAGGGGTGGACAACATAGAACCTTCAGCTTTTGGTAGGAGGGCATTTAATAACATTCCAGTTTCTTATCTATTCCTTCCTCACTCATCTCCTCAGAAGTAGCCAAGCCTCCGTAGCTCTCTAGTATTAAGGGTACACATCAAAAGTTATTTCCACTCAGATCAACTAAATAATTAACAGACAAATCTATGCACACTATCAAGTCATATATAGCAGCGGTCCCCAACCCCCAGGCCAGACACTGGTACCGGTCTGTGGATCAGTCATTACCAGGCCGTGGCTCCTCCTTGTCCTCCTCCCCAGCTGCTGCCTCTGGGGCTGCCCTGCCACTCTGCTGCTGGCTCACCTTTGGTGCTCTCCAGTGGCTGCCATGGCTAGGGCTCCCCCTCGGCGTGGCACCGTGCAGCTGCTGCTGGCAGGGCCCCCCAGCGGGTGGCGGGAAGTCAGGTGCTGGCGGGAAAGCAAGTGGAGCAGGGGCTCAGGCGGCGGCGGTGACATCCCTCAGCAAAAGACTGCCCCCCCTCCCGGGCCTCAGTAAAATTGTCAAGCGTTGATTGGTCCCCGGTGATAAAAATGTTGGGGGCCATTGATATATAGTACAGCTTTAGTTTGAGGGTCAGCCAACAGCAATCACATGGCTCAGATTTCTGCCAAGTCTGAGTATACTTGGTTTTATCATAGTTCATCAAAATAGCAGTGACTTATAAGCTACTGCTCCTCTCTTACTGACACTATTGCTGTGGGCCCACTAACTAGTTCTCTAGGTCAGTGGTCCGCAACCTTTTGGCAGCCGCGGACCGCTGCTCCGCAGTGGGGGGAGAGGGCGGCCCGGGGGCCTGCGCACGCGCGGCAGCCCCAGTGCAAATGCACGTGCACGGACTGCTGTGTTTGCGCATGCAAATCTGCCGCCAAAGTGGCCAATTAGGTTGCGGCTCAGCAAGCTTCTCTCCCCCCCCCCCCCCCCGAAACAAGAAGCTTGCCAGGCCGCTAGCTAATCGGCCACTTTGGCGGCCGATTTGCTCGCGGCCTGGCGAGCTTCTCGCTTTGGGGGGGAAGAAGGAGCCGCGGCCCGGCACCAAGGCCTTAGCGGCCTAGCACCGGGCCGCGGGCCGCGGCTTGGGATCACTGCTCTAGGTGTTTGAAGTGCATGCCATTAAAGCACTTCTCCAGTTTCTACATCCTTAAGGCTGCCCTGTCCTCCCCTTTTTCATGGTGATTTCATGAGTTGTCCGTTGGACTGGAAGCAGCCTTTGCAATACAGTAATTAGGCTGACCCAAAGTCAATAAAGAGGTTATGTTTACTATCCTCTGCAGCACCAGAAAAACAGATTTTGCATGCACATTGCAGTAATTTAAAATCTCTGTCCTAGAGATTTTGGTTAATATTTTCATTATGTACACTATAGTAAAGTAGTTTGGCCCTGGTAGTTATTTTCAGTGTAACACCAGTGATTCATCTTTTTCAATAAAAGTCTCTAGTGAACCACAAATCAAAAGTACCAAAGTTTTCCATGTCTTAGAAATGGTGACCAATAAATCTTCCCCACTATTGATAGACAGGCTTTCAGTAAAACATTAACAATAAAATAATGTAAAAAATGTTCAGTTACTATCCCTTCTCAGTATAACTGTTTGTTTTCATAAGTAAAACATTGTTAAACAAGAAAATAATGCACAGTCAAAGACAACCCAAGGATTAGCAGCCTGCGACAAAACAATTAGAATACTGACTAGCTGGGAACCCAACCTGCAGTAAGAGCAAAATAAGCAAAAAGTTCAAATGAAATGATACTGTGTCCTTGTGGCACACAGTGCTCTATAGAATGGGATATGTCCCTGTGGTAAGAGATTTGCTATCTAAATGTAAGTGGGAGGCGAGGAACAGAGGACACTCACAAATAACTTGAGCATGTGCATTTGTACATATTTGGATTTAATTTCCTTGGGGATGTCATCTGAGGGGTGAATAGCTTTATGAAAGGAATGGGCTTTCAGGCACAGTTGGGAAATGGAATGAGAAGTAGTGCTACAAGTAGTTTGAGGAGAAACTTCAAGCACAACCATCAAAATGGCTGAAGTTCTTTAAAATCAGAGACTAAGCAACAATAAGGTCATCTAAACAAGTGTTTATGGGATTCTGGATATGTGTTTTGATCTGTGCAATTTTGGAAAGAGGGAATTATAAAGACAAGATCATCTTTGAGTTGTGGTCCTAAAGAAACTGAATAAAGACAGTTGATGTTCAGAATGCTAGCAATGAATAATATGTGGGCATTTCTAAAATCAACGTGACTGATCACTATATCAACATTTTCTTTAAAAAAATAAACACCTTCAGGATCTTCAGTGAAGGGATATGCTGTTACCTATGTCCAAGAAGGAGAGGAGAAAAAACAAACTTCTGGTACGGCTGGCACAAGAGGAACAAGAAGGAAGATTTCAGATAATACTCCTAGAAGGAGATCTGCCCGGAATACTAAAACAGAAACTGCAAATCAGTCTCAGAGTTCACCAAAATCAAGCAGTTCTGGTTGTGAGGCCAGTGGTGATGGTAGCTCTTTTGTGAATGCTTCATGTACAGAATCTGAAAAATTACCTCCAAAACGAAAGGCAAAGAGAGCAATTAAACAGCAGGAACCTTTAGTTAAAAAGAAACTCAGAAGTTATGGGCGTTGTAGAAAGCCATCTAGTGATCTAGTAGAAGAAGGTGACTCTGAGGCAGAGGTAACAGTCTTGCTAGATAAAGGTCATCTACCAGATGCTGAAAAGAGTACCTCTGACTTCAGTTGCAAAAGTAATGTAGAGCTGCAGTCTGCTAATGGCTTAGAAAATTCCATGGACCTTGTAAAATGTCCAGAACGTACAGAAGACTCCTGTAAAGTGCAGGATACGTCAGAAGTGTTAGACATGGATCCCTGTGTACAAGAACCACCTTTGCTCATCGCTGAGGAAGAAACTGAGAAATGTGATGCAGCAGATGATACTGAGTTTGAAAGTGAAAGGTATTATGTAAGCACCATTGAACAAGTAGATGAACCTGAACAACTTTCTAGAGAATTGTCTGACACAGCAATGCATCAGGTCCAGGATTTTGGCAATTCAGAACCTAAACTGCCAGGAAGGCTTGAATTGGTGGAAGTAGCAGACAGGTCTCTGGATATTTCTGAGGACAAATTAACACAGAGAGCTGAATCTTCAGCAGTAGCAGATAAGCCGTTGCCCAGCCCTGAAAATGAGTTACAGGAGAAACTGGAATGTATGGACACAGAAAAGCAGCTGATGCCTGGCACTGAAAATGAATCACTGGGGAGATCTGAATCTGTAGTAGTAACAGGTGAGGTGTTGGACAGGACAGAAAATGAGATGCAAGAGGAGCCCTTGGCAGTTCATTCAGGAAGTTCATTTCCAGAATCCGTGGTAGAAGAGCAGCCATTAGGTAGTCCTAGAAGGAAATTACTGGAGCTCCAGGTGTCTCTAGAAATAGAAGATCCTGAAACTGAAGAAAAAGAAACAAATGCACTTGGAAATAATGAAGACCAAAAATCTACTGATTTATTGATGAACATTGCTTCAGGTAATAAATATGATCAATCTACAGAAGAGGCTGGAGATGCATCCAGAATGAGTGTATTGCCCACAACGCTTACTGAAGATGTTAAACATTTCAATGAAGATAACAATGAGATAGTAGCTATGGAATGTGATTCATTTAGCAGTGACCAGAATGATACTCGCATAGACCAGCCACTAGTGAGTGGCATTGTAGAGCAAGAGGCAGATGCCTTACTGCATGAAGTGAAACACACTATAAGCTCTACAAATCTAGAAAAGAGAGAAGAATCTGAATGCTCTGCGGGACTTAAAAAAGATAAAAAGACTCGAACTAGAAGATCAAGATTTCATTCGCCATCAACAACTTGGTCCCCATTGAAGCGAGAAGGAAGAAAATCTCAATCTCCATCTCCTGAAAGAGCAACTGTGGCTGAAGGCAGGATGTCTCGGTCTCCCCGAAAGGAGATTGTGACTGAAACCAGGGTGTCTCAATCTCCTAAAGGGGATACTTCCAAAGAAGAAGGGCAGAGGTCTGTATCCCAGTCTCCAAAGGGGGAACTGCAAAGAAAAAGGAAAAAATCTTTATCCCAGTCTCCAAAGAGGGATCAGCCAAGGGAATGGCGGTCTCAGTCTCCAAAGAAAGATCCTCAAAGAGAAGATAGGTCTCCGTCTCCAAAGAAGGATCTGCTGAGAGGAGAGAGGCAATCTTTGTCTCAGTCCCCCAAGAGGGATCTGCTAAGAGAAGGGAGGAGATCTTCCTCTAGTTCACCGAAGAGGGATGGATTGAGAGAAAAGAGGAGGTCATCACGGACATGGGCAAAAGACTCCTCTCCGAGGCACAAATGTAGGTCTCAGAGTAGGGACAGAGACAGTGATAAAGAGGGGCCAAGACGAGATCACGACAGAGATAGAGGTAGGAGAAGATGGTCACAGTCACGCTCAAGATCTAGATCCAGATCTAGATCCAGATCTAGACCAAGAAACAAAGGTCCCTTGTTTCCTAGAAATGAGAGAGATAGCTATTCACCTCCTAGATGGAAAGAACGGTGGACAAATGACAACTGGAGAAGTCCCAGAGGAAATGAAAGGTACAAAAGAAATGAACACGATAAGTTGTCTGAGAACGTAAAGAAAGAAAGGGAGAGCACAAACAAAGATGGTGAGACACCACTTGATCCTGACCAGTACAGAACAGACTATCCAGACTGGGTAATGGAAAGAATAAATTCTGTTCCAGAAAGTAGGAACAGAGATAGGGAAAAGTTTAAAAGTACACCATGGGAAGAAAATAGACAAAATAATTCAGGGCCTCCTTGGAATAGAAACTTTGGATCTAGTTGGAATTTAAATCGTGGCAGAGGTGGCCGAAACAGAGGTGGCCGTGGCAGAGGTTTTTTGTATGGAGACCAGAATGAAAATCGCTGGCAAACTCGGAAGCCCCACTCAGGGAACACAAACAGTACTGGGAATGAAAGTGCAAGATACCCAGAACCTCAGCCATATAAACGCAAGTCAGAACAAGACTTCACTTTTGACACGCCTGCTGATCGGTCTGGCTGGACGTCTGCATCTAGCTGGGCTGTAAGAAAGACTTTACCGGCAGATGTGCAGAACTATTATTCCAGAAGGGGCAGAAATTCTCCAAGTCCACAATCTGCATGGACAAGACAAGAGGAAGCAGCAGCAGCAGCAGCACCTGAGCAAGGTATAAGTCTTTCCTTCATTTTCCCTATGAGCTTGGGGGTAAAAAGTACGGAGTAATTTTTTCATAACATTTTTTAAAATAAAACCATTTTTGCTGACTTTACTTTCTATACAAAGCAAAGGATACAGGAAAGCCTATCAAGTGGTCATCTTCATACTTTCTAGTTCACTCTGCGACATATGCTCTGCAGCATCTACATTATAAAGATGTTCACTGTCCACTTTGCATAGAAGATGATTAAGCTAACTGTAACAGGGATAAATCCATTTTATACAGCTCTGGAAAAATCTGTGTTAAAAATGAAGATGATGGGGAGAAATATTAAGAATGCTTATTGCTTTCAAAGGGACTTGTTCCTTGTGTATATACTTGACTGGTATTGCAGCTACTTATGAGAGATCTACATAGTCTTCCAGAGGTTTAATGAAGCTTTTAAAAGAAAATTCCTCCAACTCTCTTTTGATTAAATTGCAGAGAGAGAAGGATAGAAATTTAAAGTGTAGGTGATGCCATGGTCCCTAAGGCCCAATGGAATAGTCCTTGGAATCTTTCGTGGTAACTCATAGGCATCTTAACCTTTAGAAAGATAATGCATCTTGCACATAAGAAATTAGATTTGCTTTGAATTTTTACTCAATTGATTAGAATCTGTAAAGAATAACAACATTGTACTCATTGACAGTAAATATAGTAGAAAGATGCTTGTGGAATCATACTATAAGAATTCAATGAATATCTCCATCAGAATGGAGTCCGCCTCCTTTTTTATATATTCTGTGTTGTCTGTGTGTCTAGCAGAATAACTGTGCTACTATAAATCAGTCAGGATCTGCGGACCATCTGGGATTTTTATAATGCTGTACAGAACCAAACATCTGCAGATATTTTTTCCCTGTCTTCAGATCCAAATTTCAAAGACCAAACGAACCAACAAGGAGATAATTCTCAACTACCAGTCAACATCATGCAACCACAGATGAATGTAATGACACCAGTAAATACGCAACATCAGCCAATGAATATCTTCCCATATACAATGGGTGTTCACGCTCCTATTATGAACATTCAACACAATCCATTTAATCTCCCACCGCCAGTGCCCATTCATCTTCATACAGGAGTGCCTCTTGTCCAGGTAGCAACACCCACAAATATGTCTCAGGGACCACCTCCTCCACCACCTCCTCCACCACCATCCCAGCAAGTTAATTACGTTGCCTCTCAACTGGATGGAAAACAATTGCAGGTATGTGTGTGTCAGTGTGACAAAATGCCAACTTTTAGCATTGTGGCTCAGGTGATCCTATTTTATATGAACGGTCTGTCTGGCATTCTTGGTTGATCATTTTCTTTAAATAGTAATGTTGAAACTGATTGGGTGTGAAATGTAGTTATTGAATGAGTTTGATATTAAATGGAAAATATACTTCAATCTCTAGCAAAAATCCCTTTTCCTATTTGTCAGTCAGTAGGGACATCATCCCCCCAATAAATTAATGCCCAATCTATATGTATTATTGTATGGTTGCTATTACTGCATGATTAGCTTCAAGCATTTGAAATTATATAGATCAGACTTATTATTCGTAAATTCCCATATGAATGTTGCAAGCTTACAGGTAGGTGCATTGCTGATATGGAAACTTGATCCGATGCAACATGGTCATTTAGTTGAATCCATTGGAGAATTTCCATGATGAGAGGGCTATGTCAAAACAGCACTGTGAGGAGGTGTTTAGGCTTCTTCCAGCGGTTGGGTGGGTTGAAAGTTACACATTTCAGGAAGAGGTCCTTGCACCTACAGAAATGCTGCATTGGATCTAGCCCATTGGTTGCACATTTTAGTGCTGTCGTATGGATGACTCAGTGGGGCGGATTACTATCTGTGCCACAATGGACCACATGACTTGCATCTAGCTTAAGGAGGCTTTCCTGGAAAGTATCCATTCCTTCCCAGACATGAACCAGTGTTGGTTGCCCCAGACAGTGTTGCCTCCTATATGCTTCTATCTCCTTTCCTATGGATGAAGCCTCAAAATGAACAGGAGCTGTGTTGGGAGTCCTGCTACTAGTTGGGATGTGACTTGGGTATGCATCATAGCTTTTTTGATGCTGGCTTGGAGCTGTTGTAGAGTGATCACAAATGTGTCACGGCTTTCAAATCTCCAGGAGTAAAAAAACATTTCCATGATTTCCTCTGTCACTCATGAGGAAGATGGATCTTGTTCTCTCTGTTGTTAATCTTAGCCAGCAGGCCACTGTCTTGTGCCTCTTGGGGAGTCTTTGCCCATTTACAGAATGGCCACTGCCATTTGCTCAGTGACTGGAATCTATTTTGGCATCCTTTTAGCCACAACATTTGTGCCTGGTAAATGTTGAGCTCCTCTTGATTTGTAGGTGAGATTCTCTTTCTCTAGTGCAGTAGGGCTCTGCAGTTTACATACCATAGTTCTCCCAGTTTACAGACAAAAAATTAACATGCGTATTAACGTGTGCCTTTTGGATTGCTGCTAAGCCTGGACAAGAGCTGGTCAGTACCTGAAATTAGATTCTGCATTATGATTGTCTTCCTACTACTAGAGAAAGACTTTCGCTTTAGCTATAGACTTTGATTAATCTGCCATTAGGCAATCCTTCATGTATTTGTATTGTTACTAAAATGACAGGAAGTAGTCCTGCTTGAAAATAGCATAAGATTGTCTAAAGTGCATCCTAAAAGAGAGAAATAGGCCTGTCTTCAGGTTTACAGCCTTAACTCCTGATCTTCTTAAAAACAGGCGATTCCTAGTACTTCCCATGGAGTCACCAACATGGGTGCACCAGTCCTGCCTGCTTCAACAGCAGCTTTGGGAAGCATGGAAGCAGTTCAGGGACCAAGTTCTGGTAATACAACATCGTCAAGTAACATCAAATCTTCTAACTCTGCTGTAAAATTGGCTGAAAGCAAAGTAAGTGTAACAGTGGAAGCCAGCGCAGATAGCTCCAAGAAAGACCAGGCAAGTTCAACATCAGAAGTAATATGCATAATTCTGCAGTGCTGAAATGGGGGAGAATTGATTTATATATAGTATTGTTTACTTCTACTCTGCACGTAGCTCAACAGTGTGACAGGATGCAACTCATAATGTTAGAGAGAAAATATCAAATGTATATCAGTCACCTACCTTGCTTACCTGTATGTTACTTATGTTACTAACTAGTATGAAAGGAAATATGGGCTGAAGTTTATTTGTTTAAAAAAAAAGCTTTGTTGTCCTGGGTAGTTAGCTGCTGGTGTTTTACCAGAAGCAGCCAGGTAAATGACTGACTGTTTGCAAGTCTCTTTTATACTGCTTAATTGAAATTAGTTGCTATGTTGGCTTGCCACTTTAAATCTGCATATCAGTTCAGTTTTTTACTTACAGTGATTTCACTGTTACACCAAAAATGCTAAAACTGTAGTTGTTTTCTCAAGTAGCATGAAACTTGTATTTTCTAGAAACTGCTAATTCAGGAAAAAGCTGCACAAGAAGTAAAATTGGCTATTAAGCCATTTTATCAGAATAAAGATATTTCAAAAGAAGAATATAAAGAGATTGTGAGAAAAGCTGTAGATAAGGTAAGTGATTTTCTGTTAATAACTAAAACTTGTATGTAAGCAGAGCCTTGTGCAAGAAGAAACTTTTGCTTTGCAAGCAGCCTTCTGTACAACTCAACCCCAAATTAAAGCTCTGGATTCTTTTATCCCTGCAGTCTGTTGAAAAGAAGAGGAAATTGCTTTTACTGATTTTATAAAATTTTCTCCAAAATTCATATTGACTAAAATCTTGATTAGAAAATCCCAATTCAAATTATCAAAAGCTTTCTCTGCATTGTGGAAAATCATAACTGCTCAGTTTTCATTGTGTTTTTCCAAATAATCAAATCATTTACTGTCTAAACATCTTTTAACTGACTTTTTGATAAAAATCCAGATCGTTCTTCATGTATAAAATCCTTTAAAATTCTTTTCAGTTTCTTGGCTAGTACCATTGTAAAAATATGTAGTAATTGTTTAATAATAATATTGACGTAATAACCATTTTCTGAGTTTGCTCCTCTTTCTGAATCAAAGTGATGTTAACCTCTTTCTGTGTATCTGATGCTTCTCCATTATTTTCTGTAAATGCTATAGGAGTTCCCCTTCCAAACATTAGTAGTATGAACCTGATAATCCTTCTGGTCTCACAGCATTTCCTGGTTTCATTTTTCTAATGGCTTCAACTACTTCATTGATTGTTATAGGACCATTCATAATCTATCATTATTTCTTTGATATATGTGGTATGTGCTGTTTGATCATATAGTCATTTATTTTCTCAATTGAGACATTATATAGATACAGATTAGAAGGCTTTATGTATATTTCCATTATCTGAGTATATTTTACCACCATCTTGTATTGCCATAATTGACCTCCCACCCATTTTCCTTTCTTAGTTCATATGCTAGCCAGTCCACGTTTATTCGCAAATTCAAAATGTGTCTGCTTCAGATAACTTAATTTCAACTATGTTTGCTTTACTGTTAACATGGAGATGAGGTGTTGTAATGTTTTTATTTGTTTGGAAAGTTCTGAATTGTTAGCGGCAGTTTTCAATTTTTTTCTGCTCTTTAATTTCATCTAATATAATTTTGTCTATTTCATCTAAGAAATTTCTTTTTCCCTTTTTTGATTTCTGCATTGCATTGTATAAAGAATCCTCCCATATATGCCTTGCTGGCATCCCAAACCATTCTCATATTTGTACCTTTATCCATTTTAAGCTAGCTCAAAAACTTTGTTTAACTTTTCCTTTAAATCATTTAAGTTCTGTTCTCAGCAGCCTCTCGTTTAGTCTCCACCTGAATGCATTTATCTGTTTTTAACCACTAAGGTGATTGGGTTACGATCAGAAAAGGATTTTGGTAGTATTTCTGATTTTGACAGCCTTTGAGACCAAACTCATAGATATCAATACCATATCAATTCTTGATAATGATTTATGTTTGTCAGGGAAAAAAGTAAATTCTTTAAGTCACCATATGTAAGACTCCAGATATCTATAAGACCCATACTCTGTGAGATCAAAAAAGGATTTTGGCAATTTCCCTTGTGTACTTTTGATAATAGTTGCAGAGTTTCTATCTGTTTGTGGTTCAAACACACCATTTCAGTCACCCGTTATGTCACAGTTTTCATAAGACATGTCAGTTAACCATAAGTTGTGTAAAGATTTTAGACTTATCAACGTTTAGAGCATAAACACATAGCACCAACACTTTTGTGTTTAGATAACTCAATTTCCACTTCCCCCATCATCCCTCATTATCAGCAATGGTCAACATTGGTTTCAAAAGTGGATTAACATACAGTTCCACTCTTTACTTCATTAGATAAATTCTTCTAATGTTCTTTGAATTAAATATTTCATATCAATTTTCCTAATATGAGCTCCTTGCAGGCATAGTAAGTCCAGTTTTAACTTCTTAGCATAATGAATTTTTCCCCTCTTTTGAGCTGTATTGTCCATTTACATTTCATTATAATTGTAATCCATCTTTAAGTTTTAAGTATATAAAAAGTCCTTATTATCTTATGCATCTTCTTGAGGAGGTGCTTTGAACATTCTGTTTCCTCCCAATCTGCTTTATATCTTTCTTAAAAGCTTCTTGCTTTCATTACTGAATTCAGTCTGAATCTTATTTTTTGTAGGTGAAAATCCACCCCTTCCAGTTTGCCCCAGCGAAATACAATATTCTTCTCCTTCAGTTTTCCTTAAAATCCTCTGTGGTATCTCTTTCAGAATGATTGTCTCTTGGTCATCTATTTAAGTATGGTCTTAGAATTCTTCATTAATACTTGATCTCTAGTCTGCTTTCCGGCAAAAAAAGTATTAAAGCATCCTCTGGCACATTCTTCATCATGTAGTTAAGTCTTTATATGTCCTCAGTTGTTAATTCTATATCTTCAGAGTCATTCCCAAAAAGCCCGACAAACCTTCAACAACCTTGTATCTAATATTTTCATTTTTGACTTCCTGCAATCACCTTAGTCTTACACAATGATCATGTTGTTTTAATTCAAGCAGAGCAAGTTTATCCATTTGTAGTTTCATTTCCTGTGACAAAATAACAGATTTGGGTTTAAGAGTCTGGATTTTACTGTTAGAGGTTTGTATATATTCAGATAATTGCTTAACAGTGACTTCAAATGATTTAATTTCTTCTGCTATATCTTGTTTCATGGTCTGCAACTTCAAGTTCATCTCATTAAAGCAATGGCCCAATTTTATTTTCACTTGTGCAAATAAATTCAAAAAGAGACCTGCTTCTGGTTTATCTAAGCTATAAACTAAGTCTTGATGCTTAAGTTGTGCTCTGCTCTTTATATTTAGGTTTGTCACAGCAAGAGTGGGGAAGTGAATTCTGCAAAAGTGGCCAATTTGGTCAAAGCTTACGTGGACAAATATAAACATTCAAGAAAGAAAAACCCCGAAGAGGCTATTTCTATGGAAAAAAAATGAGTCAGCTGAAAAATGCCATCAAGATGTCTGCAAAGTGCAATTTTGACATGGACTATTAACAAAAATAGTGGATGAAATCTGATTTTGATAAAATTATTTTTCAATATAGTGTATAATGTTTTGTTATAAATACAGATTAATGCTGCAACTTCTTTATCCTTTTGCATAAGGATATGTAAAGAGAAACTGAAAGGAATAAAGGAGAGTGCCCCTGCTTAGTAATATACAGTTGTGGGAATGGCTCATGTACAGTATTTTGGTTCAAACAGTGGAGTGCAGAGGCACCAATGTTTGCCAGAATACTGATATTTGGAAAAGAGTATGTACAATATATGTAAATCAGTCAAGGTGATTTTTTTTCCTTTGGTCCTCCTGCCAATCCTATCCAGCTCTTTCAGGTCTAGTACAATAAAGTATTTTGCTTCAATTTACAGGCTCAACATGTGTTTTAAAAGCACACTATGTCTGAATAGAACTCTTCGGAAAGCAAAACATAGCAAACTTTGGTGCCCAAAATTGTGGGCATGGTTTTCTTATTGTAACACCAAATAAAGGCTATGCTGCTTGTTGTTACTTTGTGGCTTTTCAGTTCTTGCTTTGATTGGAATTCCAGAAGGCAACTAAAACCAGTGCTTTATCCTCACTTTGCTGTGGGGAAATGGCCTTTCAGTTCTTCAGTGTAGTTGCAAAGCATTTTGGGCTAGATTTTTTTGGTTTGGTACAAAATGCCTAACTGTCTGGTATTTTTTAATGCCAGTTACATTACCTTCAACAACTGGAGGACAATTTTTGCTATTCAGTATATGGTAGTAAGCAATAGCATTAGTCAGATCTTTGGCAGTTACCTCATGGTTTATCAGTTGTAGGCATGCGAAGTAAAAGCCAAAATACACTCAGGCAACGATTCTTGCATAAAAATTGTCAAGCCCTAATGCAAAGCATGAGACCTAACTCTCATGCAAAATCTGGAGTTGTCCCCACAATGTATAATGAGCAGAAATGAGTGCACATTCTAGATAGAAATTAAGCATGCTGCTGTTGTACTTACAGTATCTTGGTTGGAACTTACACTAATTGACATTGGCCTCACTTGCTGCTGTGCTCATACATCATCCTCTCTTGTGGAACATGATTGAAGGTTTCCTGATCTTCGAAGCCTTACATTGAACAACTGTTTAGCATTATGCAAGCAACTGAGTAAAGTCATTTATTTCCCACAAGTTTGAAGAACCATCAGTGTTCTGGTTTATGAGGAGGAAACAGATTCCAGCTTGACAGAGAGATGCATTTGGGAATCCATGTAAACTTATTTTGGTTCAAGGCTTCTGAAAAAAGGGGGAGGAAGAATCATGTGAGCATGGCAACAAGTTCATGCCTGTCATGCACAGTAGAGGTTTGTGATATCTACATCCAGACTTGTGGAAAGGGGCAGCTTGATATAATGTTGAAGCAAAGTACTACTAAAACATAGTTTATCCAGTGGTCCTGAGAACCCTCCTTTAGGGCCAGACATTGCTGGAGTTAGCACAGAAGGCCCAAAACTGAGGGTAACTTAGAAATAAAGAACAAAGCACTGTCACAATAGTTACCTATAGATTTTTATTTTTGTAGACAATGAATTACTTGGGTGTGTATTGTGTGTAATTAAAGAGGCATATTGTGAAATGTTTTAGTATAGATACAGATTTTTTACTGTCAGGCCATGTTTTAGATTTCAGTGGATACATTCATGGCTATTCAACCTAGGTTCAATTTGAAATCTCACTTGATTGGGAAAGCTCACTGTTGCGTGAGTCAATCTGGTTTAATCATACTAGGCATATTTATACTTAATTGTGTTCTATGAATAATTGTAGTTGGCCATTCTACTCCATACAACCATGGAACAGATGTAATGTTTCCTGATCAATTACTCAACTGTGTTCCTGTAGTCTTGCATTCCAACTTCGGTGGGAGCTGTCAGCACAAAGTTAAATGGACCAAGTCTAGCTTAAAGCCCAGAGTTTGGAATCCACTTCTAACCCTGTTTTCAAATTTGAGTTTAAAGGATTATGGCTCATGGTCAGCAAGACAGGGTAAGATGGTCACAGCAGTGGTCCCCAACCCCCGGTCCGGAGACTGGTACCGGTCTGTGGATCAGTCGGTACGGGGCTGCGGCTCGTCCTCACTGCTGCCTCGGGGGCTGCCCTGCCACTCTGCCGCTGGCTCACCTTTGGTGTTCTCTGGCTCCCCCTTGGCATAGCACTGCGCAGCTGCTGCTAGCAGCGCCGTCCAGCAGGCAGTGGGAAGCCAGGGGCGCTGGCAGGAAAGCAAGCAGAGCAGGGGCTCAGGGGGTGGTGGCAATGTCCCTCGGCAAAAGACTACCCCCCCCAGGCCTCAGTAAAATTGTCAAGCGTTGACCAGTCCCCAGTGATAAAAAGGTTGGGGACCACTGATTTACAGTAATCACTGGTGAGTCAAATTGGAGCTTTCATCAGTGTTCCTTACATAAACCAGACAAAATCTCTGAGAGCACTAAAAAGGTTCAGAGATTTCCTTTACAGGCTTAAGAAACCTGTGTTGAATGAAGCTTCACTTTTTTCTCTCACTGAAGGATGTTGACTGGTATGCAATCTATAATTCAGAATTTTATCTCAAAGAACACACCCCGTTAAATAAACTGAAGGGGAGGGGTAATGAGGTATTACCTCTGCTAGATAGGAAACTGTGGGTCGGGAGTTCGGCTTCCCATGGAAGGTTTCCTCATCCATAGGACACAGCTTTTGGATCTAGATATGGTTCACTCTGGATTCCATTCCCTGTGGTGGGAGATTTGGGTTAGCTCTGATCAGTAAATAGGCAATGCCAGTAATGAATACTGAAGTGGTAGGAGCAAATCCAACTGAAATGTGAAAAGATGGCTAAATCTTGGTCTTTTTGAAATCCTGAGAGTATTTAGTGCACTGTACTCCTAGTCTCTGACTGTGCTTGTGGCCAAAATTCTATAATTTAAAAAATGATTTAAAAATTAGGAGCACAGGGACTGATCTAACTGTTCTAGTGGCTAATCTAACTTCAAGCTCTGGGGACTATAGCAAAAGGCTGAGTTAAGTCTGCAAAAACATTCTAAAGAGTTTTATGTGGCTGAGCATATTTTGTAATAAATACTTTTTACTAAGCCGGAAAAAGTCTGTCTTTCACTTAGATTATTTCATTAAAATGTACAAATAGGGAATGGGTAATCTGTCTACTGGTCCAATATACTCTGCATTTCTAGTTGGTGGAGCCAGATTTTAGAGAAGGCTTGCCCAGGAGATAGCTGGTCCTGAGGCCAGTTAAGAATACTAGATTAGACCTCCCACTGTCACTATCTTCTTTGGGGGGGTTAAAGCAGCGGTTCCCAACCTTTCTGTGGTTGAGGACCGCCTCCGGGGGTAGGGGAGAGCCGGCAGCCACGCACGCACGGCAGCTGCGTACAAACGCGCATGCACAGTTGCCATGCACGTGCGTTTGCGCCAGCAGGGAGCGCAAACACGCCTGCGCGGCAGCTCCGCTCAGGCGCGTTTGCGTCCGCCAGCATGTCGCCGGCTGCGCCTACCTCTCCCCTCCCCCCTCAAAGCGAGAAGCTAGCCCCTTCACTCACAGCCTGGTGAGTTTCTCGCTGCGGGGGTGGGGGGAGAGGCAGGCGCGGCCACCGGCAGCCCGGTACCGAGGCCTTCGTGGCCTGCTACCAGGCCGCAGACCAGGGGTTGACGACCCCCGCTCTAAATGACAAATTACATAGTGTATGCAATGTGTAAAGAAGGACAAGCTAAATTCTTCCCCAATCCCGCTTTTCCTTTTCCAGGTCTTCATCCCCTTAGTGCTTTGCTTCATGAAGAGTATTTTGGGGCATCCTGGTACAAGATTGCATATACATTACTTATGGGCAGTGGTTTCTGAAAATCTATGCAGGTTCTATACCACCAACCCTATTGACTAGTCATGAATTTCCTGCACCCTGCAGGGGGTTGTAGATGATCCTGGAAGTCCCCTTCCAACTTTATGATTCTACTAGGGGAAAAGCCCGTTGTATCCAAGAATACAACGGGCGCTAGAGCTTGGCAGTGGGAAGAGGAGGGAGAGGAGTCTGTAAGGGCATGGGGTTGAATGTGTGTGTTGTGTGGGAGGTTGTGGTGGCATGGTGGCAAATGAGCGTATGGGTGTGGAGATATGGGTGTCAAGAACCTGTGGTGTGAAATGTTGGTTGAGTGTGGGAGAGGACTGACCTTTGGAAATTTTGGCATAGTGGTTACAGATGAGCTTTCCAGAGCCATGTCCTCAGATATGTGAAGGGAAAATCAGACTGGAGTCTCTTCTTAGGGGAAGATTACATGGCAACCAATTCCTCCCAGTTCTGCATCATTTCCCTTCTTGTGTGAATTAGGCCACATTCACCGAAATGCCCCTCTGCCCTAATACACATGGGGTAGTCACAGTACACTGGTGTCCACCCTGTTCCTTCTGTCTCCCATGTTTTCACTGTTGGTAAAATGTTATGTGCCCACATGCTTATTTCATGGTTGCTCCTTAGAAGAACTGGATTTTTGCACGCTATTGCTTACTACCCAAAGGAGTCTCAAAGCGGTTTACCTTTTCCATTAGTCTCTCCACAATAGTCAACCTGTGAGGTATGCGGGTTTGTGAGAGATCTGAGAGAACTGGGAATGGGCCGCAGTGACCCAGCAGGCCTCAGGTGACTCAAAGCATTTTCCAATCGTCTTCCCTTTCTCTCCCCATAGCAGACTCCACATGAGGGAGGTGGGGTAGCGAGCCTCACAGGGAAGCTGGCAACCCTAAGAGGAAGACTCTCTG